>NC_051239.1:5880990-5918490 GCF_015220715.1 Pygocentrus nattereri
GATTCGTCTGTACTCGGGAGTTTACAAAGCCACCAAGGATGCTACGAAGACTCACTTCAACATGGTAAGGTGAAAACATTCAGAGTTAAGATGCATTTTATTTTGTTGAAAGAAGAAAATCTGCTTCTTTCCGTTTGCTTTGGATTGTGGTCCATGGCAAAATTTGGCAAAATGAACGGATCTGTGCTGCTCCTGGACGTTTCCACCTCACAAGTAAATCAAAGGGGCACAACAAACGGCGTGGGCAGCTGCGTAACGCAAACCTACTTCTGATGAACAACTACAACCCAACAACAAAAGCAGCGAGAGAGAGAGAGCGTGAGAAAGAGAGAGAGAGAGAGAGAGAGAGAGAGAGAGAGAGCAAGAGAGAGAGTGCGAGAGAGAGGGAGCGAGAGAGAGAGAGCGAGAGCGCAAGAGCGAGAGAGAGAGCGCGAGAGAGTCAAAGAAAGAAAGAAAAAGAAAGAGCGCGAGAGCGAGAAAGAGAGCGCGAAAGAGCAAGCGAGAGAGAGAGCGAGAGAGAGAGCGAGAGCGAGAGAGAGAGAGAGAGAGAGAGAGAGAGAGAGAGAGAGAGAGAGAGAGAGAGAGAGAGAGAGAGAGAGAGAGAGAGAGAAGGTTAGAGAGAAAGAATGACAGACATGCCTGTCCTCAAGTCCTACCTCCAACAGTTAGAACACTTAGACGCTCCTTGAAATGCGCAAGGTCTGGAGGAGCAGTAAAAGGGAAGAAAGACCCAGAAGAGGTTAGAGGCTGACCATCAGTGAGGCAAAAATAATTAGCCCAAATACCAAACTGGCCGGCAAAAGTGCGCACAGCAGCAGAATTCTGGCACTGACGAGCGTCAAGTCATAACAAAATACCAATAAATACTGATTAGCAGCCAAAATACAGCAAAAGCAAAATTCATTGTCGATTGTTTCTGTAAGAAAATGGTCTTAATCTTACAGGCTGAAGGACACGACCCCACAACTTCTACAAAGCACACCAGGCACCAAACAAAGCAAAGCTCGCCAAGAGGCCTACAAAAAATAAGAAATCAAGCTAGTACAAAGCACAAATCAAGGCCTCAAGGCCTCAAGCCTCGCCACAGCGTAGAACCCAACACAGCTAGCACGGCTAGGCAACACGAAGCTCCGGTTCAACCACAGTAAATGCAGCCAGTGAAGGAAGGTCCTTCCAAAGCTGGGAACATCTGAACCTGCTCTAAATGGCCCCAGTGTGGAAAACAAACAGTGTAACTGAACGGTTTGGCGGAAAAACGAAACCTACACAAATGTGACCTTAACTCAAATGTAGTCAAGTCTGAAGCTCACTTTAACCTTAATCTGGAGCAACGAGGCGAACACAGCTAACACCAGCATAATCTGTGGAAACGGCACGTCTAAATGATCAACACGTCTCGGAAGTTAAATCACCTCTAACAGACTCGCTTCTGAGGTTTCCGACACGGTTATCCATCAAATTTAAGGAATTAAAGGCTAAAGCACGGCTTCTACAACCGTTTTCATTACAAAACCTTTCTAGGTTTTAGGGCTGGTATTTTACAGGTCTTTAAATACTTAATAAATACTTAATAAATAAATACTTAAATACTTCAAATAAATAAATTAAATACTTCATAGGTATTTTCGTTCTTCATTAAAGACACTAATAATAGCTCAAAGTGGACGGCAACGGTTTATTAATATTTTAAATCGATGTTGGCGCAAACGAACTGAATCCAGCTGTGGTGTAAAGCATTACGCAGACCAAGAGGACGGATAAGGATCAGTACACCAACCTATCGCTGCTGTCAGAACAAAGCCTCTTCATTTTTGCCGTTTTTCAGTTTTCGCCATCATCTGAAAATGCCTGTTGCTCTTTACGTTGTGTGAACATTTCATGATGAATGACCCATAAGAAATGACCTAAAATGACTTGGAAATGCGTCCGGTTCCATTGACTTGCATTCAAAATGAAGTGCGTTTTTCCCTTCTCCTGTAAAGTTACCATTACGGAGAGACGGGAATTTGTTCCAACAACGACGGTAAACAAGATGATTAAAACGTCTTGCGCCTGTTATCTTCCTATCTGCGTGAGGTCTTCTGAGGCATCAATGCTCTGTTAGTTTAAGCAGCAGTGCAGTTTGGTGCTCACTGAGGAGACGTGATGTGGATGCCCTACCTGATTTTATGATGTGTTCAACCAAACCACCTACAATTCATCATTTTTACTGCATTTTCTTTGCAGTTCATTACAATTGCAGTTCAAACAACCATTTTTGTGGCTTAACCCTTAAAAGTGTCTATTTCTGCAGCAGTTGGTCATCGTCGTTATTGCATTTACAGCTGATTTGTAAACATTTCATCTCACAAAGATTTTTATTCAGCTCACCTCGCAATCTACCATTGTGAATATGAAAACACATGAATAGGAATAGAAGTACTTGTTTTTGTATTGATTATGATGTCCATTCATTTTATACCTATAATTGTTACTTTTATTTTTGTGTTATCCATTATTTTTTTCCTCATTCTCTTTTATTTTTATGGGTGTTTACACCTTGATAAATCGAAATAAACCTATTATTAAGTATTATTATTAAGTATTTAAGAACAGAAGTCATTTATTGACACCCTGAACAAACAAATCAATAGTAAGCAGTCAAGATGGGAATATGTAATCAAATGCCATTGGGTCTCCACACTGGGCGCAACCAAAATCCTTTAAACTGTCCTTCTCCGGTAAATGCCGAAAGCCCTGCCCACACAAAAGCTCTCCGACACAGCCGAGCATACATCAATTTCCTGCCCACATGCCCTATATGCAAACGCAAGCACTGCCAAATGAACGCAACAGCATCTGCTGGGCACATAGTCTGAAGGCTTGATCATAGACAAAGCGCAACAATGAAAGAAAGAAATATGAAAAAAATCTCACATTTTTGATATCCACCTTAAATGTTCAAGTCCCTGGAATGTAATTTATACGTGATACATCCCACTTTACCTACTGGAATGTGTGTTGAGTTAATAAATCAAGCAGCTCAACCTGTAATTGTGGATATAAGTCGTGTTATAGCAGAGTAGAAAAACTCAAAGAGAGAGATATTTAAAAGGTGCAAACATCAGTTAGTTCATCTAGCAAGCACAGCAGCCAAGACGTTAGACGACGAACGCATGAAACATGATGTGCTATTTCAGTCACGTAAAGGTGGTTTACTTTAACCTGCTATATGAATAATTCAGAGCACATGTCTGAAACGTCTTTGGATTAAAGGTACAATAATGACTGACCTCTAGTTTGGAGAACTTTATCTTTGCGAGTTTTTAGTGTTGGCCAATTCTCGATAACATGTTAATGCTAAACTATCTAGAACACCCCAACTCTACCACAGAGTCTCTTCTAAGGTTAATGGAACGGAAAGAACAGCACGTCTTGACGTACTGAAGTGCAGGCCAAGTCTCAAAACAGATCTAAAAAGCTGGACAGAGTGAAGTGCTCGTGTCTGGCACGGAACAGTGCGAGCGGAAGCAGCCATCTAGAGGAGAAGGCCAAGCTTGGCAGATCCTCAAAAGCAAGAGTGCTTCACAATAAAGCTTTGCTGTGCTTCTTGTCAGAGCAAAGAACCTTGTGGCCAGTCAGTGTCTCACAGTCAGTCAGTCCACATTCAGGAGGGCTAAAAGACTCCATTCCAGGACGGCTGGTGTTCACTGATGTGCTGGATTCTACAAAAGCTGCAACCAGTGCTTAGGGTGTTAAGTACTAGGGCTCGATTGATGGATCGTTTGGCCGATAAAATCCTATAAAATTTTACTAAATTGGAGGGACTGTGCTGGATAACATGAGCAAAGTGCACTAAGTTCAAATCAAAATGCTTGGCATGCGGGACATCGCTATTTTACAGAGATTATATCATGGATAAAATGTTTATTATTTACCTCAAATATAATTATAATATAATTAAAACTAAAACAGGAACATTGCTGCATTAGTGGCCAGTAGAGGTAAAAATATATATGAGTCAAAATGTATATAAAAGTACACATTAAAAAACTCTCTCACTATACTGGCAGATAATCTTGCTGGATTCAGGCACATTTCTGAAAACAAGCCAAGTTATCTGCCAATATGATGAGATTAGTTTACTAAAATCATTTAAAACAAGTGCGAAATGTCTAGAAACAAGTTAAATAATCAGTAACACTTTATTTGGATGGTCCACTTTAGATGTTTTGTAGATAATTTACTTTAAAATAAATATCTACTAAATTCACTATCCTTTTCCTTTAACTCTAACCCTAACCTTGCCATCAAACCAAAATCTAAACCCAACCCTCACCCTGGTCCAAATCCTAACCCCATCACTGTTTAGAACCCATTCAGTTCAACAGACAGTTTGTCGACAACATCTGTAGAGAATCTATAGGGGACTATAGTGGACTGTCCAAATAAAGTGAGACCTAATAATCCTATAATAAGACTAGAACAATCTCAACGTGAGAAACAGACACGTTGACTAGATTTGAGATAATTTCACTTGCCAAGATGCCATTTTCTGAGGTGTGCAGCTATAGCAACAGAACACCAAGCCATCCTGGTCTGTTATTCGACAGCCCTGCTCATTGCGTGCTGAAGGGTCAGTGAGCTTTGGCGGTTCAGCGGTCGTTCATAACTCCTCACCAAGTTTATCCGAAGACGTTATAATGTCGGTGGGGACGGACGAATCCAGATCAGCATCCATGATCCCCAGGGGGTCCAGCTGAGCGACATGGTGACCCCGGATCTACAGGAGACGGGTGGTCCCCGAGAAACCAGGGGGCCGAACGCAAAACCACCAGGGAAAGAGGGAGGGAGGGGGACGGGTGACGCAGTGAAGAGGAGAAGCGGGAGATGGAGCAGATGAAGGAATTGTGATTGAAGGTGGAAAATGGCGTTGGAAAGTGGTGACAGAATGTGTTGAGAAGAAAAGAACAGAGGAAGAAACAGAAAGAAGCAGAGAGAGAAAGAGAGAGAGAGAGAGAGAGAGACGGGTAAGGGGGCAGGGGGCAGGGGTGGGGAGGGAGAAGCGACAATAACACAGAACAGGCTCATTAATGGTGTTCGGCTGAGCTGTGGGGACAGAAAACATTTCTCACCAACATGCTGATACCCAGTAGCTACTGGGGCCTCGTCAAAATTTACACAACTGATGCCCAGTGGGTCCAGGTTGGCATTATGATGCCCCATGACCTGGAAACAAGGCAACAGCAGTCACAAAACAGGACGAGGCCATTACAGACACTTACCATGCAGATTCAGGCAAATCCAAAAACACTGAGTCACCTCATGTGAAGAAATACCATTAATAAACAAAAACCATCCCACTGGGACGTAGAACTAAACCCGGGGGAGGGCGTGGAGGACGTTAACTCATTTTTACTCGGAAAGTCAACAAAAATGTGTAATTTGACCAGCGTCACCCAGACGTTTGCATGTGACTGTATGTACAGCTATCTTACTTTGTCAGACACATTGTAAACACATTTAAAACAAGACAAGAGCATAAAATATAATATATAAATTTCCACACTATATATGAGAATATCGCTGTTGTCGGATAAACCTCATATCTCCATTTGTGACATTTTTCCGTTTTTGATATAATTGGAAAATACCTGTTACCCTTTAGATTATATCTAAATTTCATGATGAATGGACTGAAAAAAATGACCCAAAATGACTTGGAAAAATTTCCGATTCCACTTACATTAAAAGTAAAGTAGGTTTTTTCCTTCTACTGTAGTTACCTTTTTGGAGATAAGAGGTTTTTTCTGACAACAGCGATATACACACATATAGTAGAGATGCAATCATAGTTCAGTGAATGTCAAATTAAAATTATAACTGAACATATATATCTGTTAATTAAATTAATTTTTCAAGATCATGCTATGAAAAACATTCAAATATTACCTGCTGTTATTCCATGTCAGGGGTTCAGCTCATTTAACATTACGGTGCCAGATTTTGCTGGTTGTCTTTGCTTGTGTGTGTGTATGCCTATCACAATTACATAATCGCCTGATCGCAGCTATTCGAGCTGACTGCAGTGATCTTCCACAACTGTTATCTTTTACTATTGTACGGTTATGTCCTAATCAACACGCTGGCCCTTATTCATCTAACTTGTGCAAAAAGAGCACAGCTTTAGCCACAATAAATGACATTTGACCCAATAAATGACATTTGATCTGTTTTAAGGTACTTTCATACGGAGTGGAAGCAGAAGTCTTGAACACAAATGGTGAACCAGCCTCGGTGCGTGAAATCAAGTGCTGGCCTGCCACTACGTCGTTTAAATGCAGCATGCGGTAAAATCCATACAGAAGTTTCAATATTTTTAATATTTTTGTAAGACAGTATAATGATGTGATTGTGAGATGTGATTACATCCTAAAGTAACATTTAACTGTCGTATTATTGTATTGTATTATTGCATTATTAGTGTTTTTGCACTAGCTGTGTTTTGCAGTTTTGTGAGTGGATTCAGCATAAAATAAAGTGTAAAATGTCCTTAAATGAGTAACTGAATAGCTGCAGCATGCATGTGAAGTACATCCACTTTTTTTTCCAGACTGCATGCACAAATTAGAAGTATTTAAGAATTATATAAGTACTTATAAGTAGATTTTTTTTATTTGCATTACAGAGGATAACAGTTTTGATCAGTAAGTCACATTCTCCTACCTGACTGTAGATGATTGTACAAATACTCCTAAGATTAAATCGATGAATAACAAAACAATGGTGACATTTACGATCAGATCTGACTGTATCAAATGTTGATGAATAAGGGCCATTATGCAAATTGGGTGTGTTTATATTTACAAAAAAAAAAGTAAATAAAAGAAACACATTTTAATTAAGACAAGCCTATTAAGTTGGGTCTAAGGAGTGCTGGTGCTCTTAAGGCTTAAACTGAATTCCATTCTAAATGTGTTTGTACAGCGCTTACAACCGCCGTTATCACAAAGCAGCTTTGCAGAAATCCAGGTCAGGCCCCTAGGAGGCAGCAGTGAGTAATGAGCAGCAGCTACTTCTGTTATCAGTTGTGAGATAATAAGTTTCAGCAGTTAGGAAGCAAATAAAGTTAATCAGTCCTTTTGGCCATTTTAGGCTTCTGCTTTAATAGTCTGTTAACTCAT
Organism: Pygocentrus nattereri; assembly: GCF_015220715.1. NCBI lineage: Eukaryota > Metazoa > Chordata > Actinopteri > Characiformes > Serrasalmidae > Pygocentrus > Pygocentrus nattereri. The sequence goes on from NC_051239.1 coordinate 5,888,154, forward strand.
GTCACTCCTTTATATGGCAATTAGACATCAGCAAAAAAAAACAGGCCTGCCTGTGTGGGTACATGTTCCTTAATCAAAGTACTACACAGCAGAAGAGCAGCTAATGCAGGTGCTCAAACTAGTCGTTTTGGTCGGTTTAGATCCAATTCCATTTCACCCTTCGCCCCTACCACTTAGCCCCCAGCCCTCAAGCTCTTGGGGTTGGGTGTCCCGATTGTTGTTGAGATAAAGGGTAGGACGAAGTGTTGGGACTACATGACCCTCCAAACAGAAAGAACGACGAGAGGGCTGAGCGAGTGACCAAAGAAACCCACAAACGTGAGAATTCTCTCTTTAATATCTCACTTTAGTGTCGTTTTAGTGAATTATGGTCATTTGCTTCATAACAAGCATAAAAAAAAAATCGCAAACAACATGCTAATGTCTCAGTACCTAGCTAGCTAACTTTCCCGTTCCACCTTAAATGGTCCAGCAGTTTTAAGGTGGACCGGGGAAATTCACCAAAGAACTAGTGGTGGGTGATAAATAATTGCCCCCCTCTTTGAATGATGCCCTAAATGTAACTAAAGCCCAGCAGTGAGGGCCGGGTCGCCTACAGAGCAGCGCTGGTAGCTGTTAATGAAGTTCTGCTCTTTTTAATTGAGGGTCTCATTTCAGAGGGAAGATTTCAACCACTACCCCTTATAACTCAGTTCCAAAAGGTTAGGATGACACTTGAAAACAAGGGGTAGGGGTAAAAAGAAGAAAGGGGATTGGGCCTAAACGTCTGACGGAGCTGCTTTTATTTTTCAGAAAGGATGCGATAAACGCAGCCCGTGCAGTACACAATAACATGCTCTTACCTTCGGCACAGTGTACCAACACCAAGCTAGAGTGAGAGGATATCAATACCTCAGCTGTAACACTACAGACACATCCGCATGCATCCTGCTGGCAAGAATAAGAACTCACCACCTTGTTGATGCTAGTTTGGAGGAAGCGTGATGATGCAAAGTCTATTGCTTTACTGGATTTCAGCTCAATATAAAACATTTTCCATACATTCAAACAAACTTCACCAATTGCAGAAAACTAAACAAAACAGACGTTCCTGATTCGTAGCACTGGCGTGTTGGACGTACCTGGTAGGCCCTGATGAGAGACTGCACGGCCAGATGGTCCTCCACCAGTTTCTCCACGTTGGGCTGAGCCCCAACCAGAGACTGGGCCTGGGTCAGTTCGGCCAGGCTCACCCCAAGAGGAGGAGGACTCTGGTAGGCAGTGCCCGGAGGAGCCCCTGCGTTAGCATTCCTGAAGAAAATGTCCCAAGACTGGAGGAGGAAGAGATACAGAGAGAATTTAGTAGGTTTACTACAGCAGTACTTTAAGCAGTACACTGCTACAGCATCTCTCAACAGAAACTAACTTTTATTGTGTGTTATGGTAACAAGATCCTATTACGCTTCATTCTGGGCCATTTCTAAGGGTCTATTGATCACAACATCCTCTCACAGCGTAAAGGGCAGCTGGTATTTAGCAAAGAAAGAAGAAAAAGCAGGAAGAAGAAAAAATTATTATACGTCCAGGATTAAAAGTGAGAAGCTCATACGTGGATGAACGTCACACTGCAAAGTCAGACTACGCTGGAACGCATATAAACCAGACTACAAGACTCATGTAAATGTCTTGGTTTATTCTAGTATGTTTAAGACTAACATAAAAATATGGGCCCAATCCAGAGTGTCCAGATATTTTTTTTGGCTACGCTGGATAATCTTAATAAAGTTTTATATCTTTCCAATGAATTATTGCTATTTTCTTTATAAAAAGCATAAAAAAACAAAGCAAACAAACAAACAAACAAAGAAAAAACTCCACTGCTAGTAGTATGCTGATGTCTTGGTAGCTAGCCAGCCAGCCAAATTACTTGTTCCACCTTAAATGGCATCAGAACTGCTGAGACAAGCTAAGGCTGTCACTGCTGACTGGCAGGGTCGCCTACAGAGCAGCGCTGGTAGCTGTTAATGAAGTGATGCTCTTTTTATTTGAGGGTCCTATTTCAGAGGGAAGATTTCAACCCCTACCCCTTATAACTCAGTTCCAAGGGGCAAGATGACACTCGGAAACAAGGGATAGGGGTAAAAAGAGATGGGACTGGGCCTTGCAGTAGTTAGGGTCACTTCAAATCAGTTAGTATCTAAAGATAAAGATCAATGATATTAAGTGATGGTGTCTAAAACAGAATATAAAGAAAAAGTAAAAAAACAAAGCTCGTATTTCACTGATGGACTGATCGACAGTCCATAGGCAGAGTGTACAGAGCGTAATGTGAAAAGGTAAAAGTACAAAAAAGGTTGAATTCCATTCTTTACAACACGCCTGCCTGACTAACTCATGCTTAAAACTCCTCCTGCCACATGAAGGCTGAACTGTGTAATGCGCAAGATGTTAAATGTGATGTCTAATTTAACCTACACAGAATGCATGAACTGCAAAGGCTTGATTTCGAATAGGTTACTCGTCACATACACTCACTGCCCACTTTATTAGGTACAATTGCTTGTTAACACAAACAGCTAATCAGCCAATCACACGGCTGCAACTCAGTGCATTTAGGCATGTAGAGGTGGTCAAGACAACTTGCTGAAGTGCAGACCGAGCATCAGAACGGGGAAGAAAGGGGATTTAAGGGGCTTTGAACGTGGCGTGGTTGTTGGTGCCAGACGGGCTGGTCTGAGTATTTCAGAAACTGCTGATCTGCTGGGATTTTCACGCAGAACCATCTCTAGGGTTCACAGAGAACGGTCCGAAAAAGAGGAAATATCCAGTGAGCGGTCAGTTGTGTGGACGAAAACGCCTTGTTGATGTGAGAGGTCAGAGGAGAATGGGCAGACTGGTTCCAGATGATAGAAAGACAACAGGAACTCAAATAAACAACCAGAATCTCTGAGGAACGTTTCCAACACCTTGTTGAAAGTCTGACACAAAGAATTAAAGCAGTTCTGAAGGCAAAAGGGGGTCCAACCTTTTACTAGCAAGGTGTACCTAATAAAGTGTCCGGTGAGTGTACAGCTCTGTAATCACTGTTGTGATTCACTGCCTGAAGTTCGCTTCTTTACTTTTGCCCAAGAGGTAAAAAGCTAATGTTACACCGTGTTCAACTGATGCTGTGCTGAGTTGTTTAATGATCTCTAACAGACTAGCTTATGCCATTTGTGACACTGTATGACACACTTATCTATAACATGAATAAATGTATTCAGGGGTTTCAAGACGGCTGCTAATGCTGCTTTTAGTCGGAGGGGCATGCCGCTGTTGTCGGAAGAAAACCTCGTATCTCCAAAACGGTAACTTTACAGGAGAAGGAAAAAACACACTTTACTTTTAATGTAAGTCAATGGAACCAGACGTTTTTCCTAGTAATTTTGGGCTGTTTCTTTTGGTCCATTCACCATGAAATTTACACACAATGTAAAGGGCGGCAGGCATTTTCAAATTAACTCAGAAACTGAAAAACGACAAAAATGGAGATACGAGGTTTTCTTCCGACAGCAGTGATATATATCTGCTGATTCCATACCAGCCTCAAGGCTTCAGTGCACGTCCTGGCTAGTTGACTACACTTGGGGTAATGAGGGAAAATTGATTTTTTGCCACAGAAATTTGTGGCCTTTTGTAATCTTATTTTTAATTCCACCTCTTAAGAGGCTGCAAATAAAAAAAAAAAATCTACCTACCAATCTCCCTTATAAACATTCCCTACAAACAAAGTATTCTTCTTTCGCTTGTAATCCATGTAACACGACTCCTAAAAGTCCCTGTTATGTTGACAGCACATGGCAAAAAGTGTCACTTTGAAGCACTGGCAGGAGTAGCAATACTGAGAGCCACATGTGTGGAGAACATTATCTGGCAGGGTCTGTGTTCCAGACAGAGCAGTTTATTATTGGAACTGTGAAGTAATCCTGGGCCTGAGCCGGCCTGAGGCTGGAGCGAGGCTTGCAATGTTCAGCCTCTGCTGCAGCAAAGCAATAAAGCAGATGCTGCAACTCTAACATTATGGCTTGGATTTAAGAGATTGGCATAACCAGTCAGGAGAAGAGGTAGACCTCAGAGAAGGTTCATGGATGTAGTGAAGGTGGACGTGGAGATGGTTGGTGTGAAAGTAGAGGAGGCAGTGGATAGGGCAAGATGGAGGCAGATGATCCGCTGTGGCGACCCCTAAAGGGAGCAGCCGAAAGACGGTTCAGGGTCTTCAGTAAATAAGGGACTCCGAAATGCTGTGAACATGAAAGAAACAAGATTTCGTCTTCACCATCATTCAGAAGTTTCATAAACAATGATACACTGATAGTTTCATGCCACCTCTAAGTCAATAAGCCTGGCCAAAATTCACAAGTAGGACAACATGTAGGCCAAAGTTCGGCACAACTCGCTTCCTCTGGCGCGTAAAGAGGAAACTACAGATGGAATATTCGTCTCCTTCTTAAAAACCTGAACCTTCACAACAAATCCAAGATGCTGAGTGGCAAAAACCACACTTCACGTCCCTGAGAAAGCAGGACGACATGGGACAAATCAGATCTTCTCTGAACGTTTTCAGCCCAAAACAGAACCAGGTATTTACTTAGACTTAAACAGCCATTCTGAGCGTTTTGCTCCACTTTAGTGAAATGTTTTGAGGCATAATGGATTCGCATGTTTTACACGTTTTTTTACTGATAATTTTTTTTGTTTTCTCGAAATCTTTGAGACATTTATGACATTAGCACTACATAACATGACCGGAAGGTGGCTGGTTCGATCCCCAGAGCCGACAGTCTGTGACTGAGGTGTCTTAGAGCAAGACACACCCAACTGCTCCCCGGGCACTGTGGATAGGGCTGCCCACCGCTCCGGGCAAGTGTGCTCACTGCCCCCTAGTGTGTATGTGGTGTTTCACTTTACGGATGGGTTAAATGCGGAGGTGGAATTTCCCCGTTTGTGGGATCAAAAAAGTATCACTTAATCTTAATGAGTTATAGAAAAGCAGAGCGAAAAAAAAGTGAATCCGCACTTCCATAATTTTACCATGATGAACATTTATATAATGGCTTAGAAGGCACCTGTAGGTTCACTGGTGGCTTTGGACAGTACATAAACGAAATCAGTAAAAGTCTGTACATTATTCGACGACTGAATTATGCAAAGATTTAGAGAAATCTGTGAAGTTCTCCTTTAAATGCATAAAGTGATAAAACGTCTTATTTTACTTTAGGAATTCTGTTTATATTCTGGTCAAATAAATTAGCATTAAAAAGGCAGATACAGATTATGAAGGCTTTTCTGTGGCTGGGTGCTGATCAATCTCTTTAATGTGGCTGGGGGTGGGAGCTCTTTCCCAAAAGTCTCTCTCTCTGTCTCTCTCTCTGTCTCTCTCTCTGTCTCTCTCTCTGTCTCTCTCTCTCTGTCTCTCTCTCTCTGTCTCTCTCTCTCTGTCTCTCTCTCTCTGTCTCTCTCTCTGTCTCTCTCTCTCTGTCTCTCTCTCTCTGTCTCTCTCTCTCTGTCTCTCTCTCTCTGTCTCTCTCTCTCTGTCTCTCTCTCTCAAAAAAAAGAAAGCAACAGGAACAGAAGAGCGGTCAGAAGAAAAGTAGTGGGCGTAAGCCCTTTGAACGGGCACCGTTTTGTAGAGGCCACCCTCCGAGGATGACGAATCACAACGAAAGATTCAATTCACTTCTGATTCTTACACAGCAGACAAAAGAAGAGGTGGAGAACTGTGCTAATATGTAGAGTTTCTTTTGCTCCCTACTAACTCTGTTTCAGCTTACAATGGATGCTGGCATGTGGCAACGACATTACTTCCAATGTAAGTCAATGTCAATGGAACCAGAACCAGACCCCCCCCACCCCCCCACCCCGAATCATTTTGGGCCATTACACACAACGTAAAGGGTAACAGGCCTTTTTGAGTCGTCAAAAACTGAGATACGAGGTTTTCTTCCGACAACAACGACATACAGTTTTAAGTTCTAAGACCGTTTATAAGAGTAGAAAAGGAAAGCAGTGAGCTTCATTCAACCTGAATCACGCCGCTTTCGTCATGAAGGTCGTTAGACGAGAGCCGAAAAAGCTTTAACCAAATTACAAAGACCAAAAAACACAAAAGCTAAAAAGGGCAGAGGCACATTTCACACATTCCTACCATGACTCACATCCCCTACATATGCCTTCAGAAACAAAGGACAGAAAGGGAGGGGGCGTGAAATCGAGACCTTCTTGGCTGGAAAAGATATCCTCTTACCATCCTGGAGTCGGATTGCGTGTCTTAGGGGTACATTTACATCTAGTGTACTTTAGGGAACAGAGCTGGAACCGTGCCTCTTTCTCTGATGGTGGACACTAATAGAGCTCATGAGGTTAAAAGTCTTTCCAAACAACTTACAGCTGAAAAAAAACACTCAGCCTTCTTATGGAACGAATTTAGGTTAGAAAAGGTCCAAATAAATCTGTGACCGAAACGTTAAAGGAGTTGTCCAGTTTGCTTTAGATGTAGCTGATCATCCCAGACACGTCTGGTGTCTAAACTCAGCTTCTTTAGCAGCGGAGCCAACGTTGCCACTCAACACTAGATATCAATAGTCACCCAAATCTTTTCTGTAAATACATCCCCAAAACGTCTGTCAAACCACATCCAGGCCTTCAGAAAGGTCACACAGATTTGTGGATGTGATTTGGGACACGACTTCACGGTCCAGCTGCAGGCAGCTTCTACAGTTTACTGATTTCGGTTGTTTCTATTTATGAATTTATGTTAATTTTTTTAACTGAAGCCATGTTTATAAAACTACACTGACGAGTCTGCTCAGCTTTAATGAACCGCTGGATGTGGTTTGTGTGAGCTGCACGAAAATCTAGGGATGTGTTTATGAAAAAGATTTGGGTGACTATTGGCTACCAGTGTTTATCAGCAACATTAGCCTAGAAGCTAAAGTTGGTTACCAACTTGGCAGACCTGCTGGACAGACAGAGGTAATGGTGTTCTGGGACAGGCACAGTCCTGTGACCGCTCTAAAAATATCCAGCAGGAATACCAGCAATGTGACCTCACCTACACATACATACCTTCATATGGTTTTCCAACACAAACATTTTGGGGGAAAACCAAGCCGCTTTTCTCTTGTTTGGAATACACCAGGTGTGTGGTAACACAATCAGTCATTAATGGTGGTCAGATACGTCTCTGACAGTCTACGGACACGAAACATGCAAGAAAAACTGCAGGCCTAATTTTTTTATGTTCTTAAAACATCAAACTACAAGGCATGAAAAAAAAGATATGAAAGCAGTTTGCTGTTAACTATACTTCGCTTCTGGAAAGCAACTGATGCAAGACCTAAATCCCCAAAGTCCTCGTCTTAATCAATGCAAAATAAATGGCAAAATTGGCTTTCGATTAACTGATAAGAGCAACTTACGTACCGCATCAACAATGCATTAAAATCATGTTACAATCCAAGTGAAACTATTATTAGTTTAAACTGCAGGCTTATTATTGCATAACTACGTTATATATTGCAGCAATGTACGTTATATAACACTTAGCATGTTACACCAGCTCTGACCAGCAGGGGTGGCTGTTTGTTTCTTGACCCACCCAATTTAAACCGAAACCGATTTCACAACACGTGTGCAAAAATATGTAATTTGTTGCAAAATTTTCAACAATTAAATCACAAAAAAAACAAAATACTCATCAGTGGTTCAAAAACTGAGAGAAAGCTGCTTTACGAGAAGCTCGGCTCTTTACTTTCATAAACTAAACCTGAAGTAGGAAACCTGGGTGGGACCTTGGACTCTGAGCTCTGTGTGAGCCCTCATGTAAACGCAGTCACTAAAGCAGCTTCATATCATCTGAGAAAATCACTGCAGTTCGGCCTTTCCTCTCTCAGAGCGACGCAGAGAAACGTGTTCATGCATTTGTTACAGCAGAGTTGATCACTGTAATGATCTTCTGACTTGGGCTTCCTAAGAAAACAGTACATCCCTCATAACTCGGACAAAACGCAGCAGCATCCTAACACAAACAGCACAGAGAGATCAGATCAGTCCCGCTTTAAAAGAGCTGCACTGGCTGTCTGCATCGTTCAGGACAGAGTTTAAAGCTCTGCTACTGGTTTTTAGGCTCTGAATGACCTTAAAGCTCCACTTACATCACCGAGCGTCTGTCTGTTTATGATCTTAGACCTGCGGATGTTGATCTTCTACAATCACAGAGAAAACGTGAAGAGACTCGTTCAGTTATTCTGCTTCTAAACTGTGGAGCTCAGTTCACCTTTTATTAGATAAGCTCAGTGCTCACCTTTAAAAACATCTCTAACTCTTTAGCGTTCAATTAAAACTCGACATCTGGTGGTGTTTATCTTTAATTTGGTGTGTGCCATTTTTTATATGGTTCTATATCAATACTTATAATTTCTTGTATTACTGTTTAATCTTATCACCGGAAAAAGTGCTGCATAAATAAAAATGATTATGATTATTTCTACTGTTTTACAGCTGCTGCCTGATAAAGGCTGTGTCTGAAACATAATAAATGCTGCCTACTCATACAGGATTCTGAGGTACTGAGGCAGCCAGTCTCCTCAGTTTGGCCGCTTTTTTTGAAGGCAGCATATCCTAGCCTTCTTAAAAAACTGAAAAAAGGTGCTAATGCTAACAGCTGGTAGTGAGAGGTCATATCTTGGCAACAGCGTGATGCAACACTGCCCTCGAAATGCGTCTCAGAGGTACGTTTATCGCAGCACTGCCTTCTGAGACAACCACTCACCAAAACCGCTGCCTTCAGTTTCGGACACAGCCTTAGACACACATGCTGACGCGCCTTTGCCGTGCTTTTCCGTTCAAATCAGGTAGTGACCGGGACAAAGCGAGGCGAAAAGAACTGACTGGGGACCTAAGTGGCATTTCCCTTGCTGCACTAGCACTGTGGATTTCCCTCTTGTGGGACTAATAAAGGATCATCTGTGAAATTTGAAAATAACCTTGATGTTACACATCAGGAGGCACCACCACCACAGGTCCCCTCCTAATACAGGTCCCAGCGCTACTGCACCAACACAGTGAATTGGGAGGGGCCTAAAATCAGAGTTACTCTGGTAATAACTGCATCACTGAACCTCCCTATAGAAAACCATGCCCATCTGAACAGGAGAGGAAAGAGCAACAACCAAAAAAAAAAAAAAAAAAAAAAAGGTAGAAAAGAGAAATCAAAACCGAGGACCAACTGGTCTTCACACAAATCCAGCTGCTTGTCCTCTTCTGCTTACCTTGTGCACACTCTTGGGGTTCTCCAGCCAGGCGTAGTACATTTCTTCCACATAGTTTGAGCTTGTCCCATTCAGGAATGGCTCGGCGGCCACTGGCGCCGTGTAGCGCCTGATTGGCTGAAACGTCCTGAGCGTGGCCGCAGGCCTCTGCTGCGACGCGTTTTTAGCAGTCTGTGAGGCCGTGATCGGCCGAAGCCGCGCCGCACAAGTCCTTAAGCGGTGCATTGCAGTCTGATAAAAAGAGCGTCAAACTCTCAAACACAGCAACGTGTGCTCCCGGGTGTCCCCACCAGCAGAGAGAAGGAGAGAAAGAGGTCACCCCCCCTTTAATTCCCACAAACGGAAGAGCTGCTTCTGACGTCCCAGAGAAGATCTTCTCCTCGCTCTTGCAGAGGGCAGTGGTCGACTGATTTGACAGATTTCACCAACCTGGGAAAGACACAAAAGGCCATTAGTACATGAATACAGAGGTAAGGGTGGGTGATATAACTATATGATGTACCCCAGACCCAGATTAAGCCTAGGCCTACACCTAAAAAGCTTTCCAATGGTAAATCTCAATTAACACTGAAATTAAGGCCCAATCCCATTTCACCTTTTGCCCTACGACTCAGCCCTTGCCCATTCATTTTGTGCAATTATGCCTTGGAGTAGGGTGTCCTGATTTTTCAGATAGAGGGGTAGGGCGAAGCGTTAGAGCTACATGGCCCTCCAAACGGAGAGTTATAAGGAAAAAAAGGAAAAAAACCCACAACCGTGAGAATTTTCCGTGTTAAAAATTACCACTGAATTAACTTGGTTTAATGTTGTTTCAGTGCATTATGGTCCTTTTCTTCATACTAAGTCACTAGTTATGCTGATGTCTCAGTAGCTTGCTAGATAAATTTCTCATTCCACCTTAAATACTGCACCATTTAAGGTTGACCGGGAAAATTCAAACAAGAAGCTGGTAAATAACTAGCTGACTATAACTTCATATCACTGAAGAATTAGTGGTGGGCGATAATAAATAATTGCCCCCCTCTTTGAAGGCGTATGATGCCCTAAATGTGACTAAAGCCCAGCAGTGAGGAGCTGAACTTTCCCCTCCTCTGCTGTCCTGGTAGCTGTTAATGAAGTGATGCTCTTTTTATTTGAGGGTCTCATTTCGTAGAAGATTTCAACCACTTCAACCAAGGTGACACTCGAAAACAAGGGGTGGGGTAAAAATAAGAAATGGGATTAGGCCTTAGTCCAAGATTAGGTTAAACCCTGCCAGCACTACATGTCCAAAAGTCTGTAGACACCTGTTTATCTGTTTCTTCTGAAATGAAGGGTACTGATAGGGTGTCCGTCCCCCCTTGCGGCAGTCACAGCCTCTACTCTTCAAAAGGCTTTTGGAACATTGCTGTGAGGATTTGACTGCATTCAGCCACATGGACATTAATGAGGTCACGAGGTCACTGATGTTGGACGATTATTTCGGGATGCTTAAACTTGTCCTCAAAGTCTTGAGAATGTAGTTCTCCTATTCCATAGCCCAGGAGCATCAGCGTTGGGTGCACACTAAATTAGCTGAATTCACTAATTAGAAGGGATCTGTGGATGCTATTGGGCATAACATGTATAATATACAAGAGATAATATACAGTACTGAGCGAAAGTCTTAGGCACCCAAGACACATTTTCAAAATCTATTTATTAGAAAAGTGTTAATATCTGAATAAACAAAATGTATAGAATATTAATTAATGATATATACATACACACACAGACATACATGCATATATATCATATAAATAATAAATAGTGATTTTATGGACGTGAGTGTGTTTGTTTAACCATTTTCAAACCGCTCCTTGAGGAAGCCCAGTACTACATGTAGTTAATTGGTGTAGTGTAGTGGGTAACACCTCTGCCTTTGACGCTGTAGACTGGGGTTCAATCCCCTGATTGAACAAGCATCCTACACTAGTCCTTGGGCAAGACTCCTAACACCACCTTTGCCTACCTGTGTAAAATAGTCAAATTGTAAGTCGCTCTGGAAAAGAGCGTCAGCCAAATACCATGAACGTAATTGTAAAAAGCAGCTCCTGGTTTGACCAATCAGAGCTCAGTAAATTGAGCTCATGATGTCATTGAAGATATTAACGAGTCTCTGTGGCGGCTGTGAAGGTGTCCAGGAAAAATATGGACCCAAGAAATTCTTGGTACTTTTTATTGTTTTTCTGTTTATTTGAATTATGAATACGACTTTATTCTAATGTATATTGTGATGAACTCACTGCTGAGGTCAACTGTTTAAAAATTAGCTTAGACGCCTAAAACTTTCACACAGGACTGTAAAAAAAACATTTCTGCTGCTACGTTTACATACAGCACGACGCTTCCTACAGCCCAGCCTTCATTTATTTCCAGTCAAAACATTTGCCCTTAACTACAAGTTATCTACATTCACCAGCCACTTTATTAGGTACAACTGCTTGTTAACACAAATAGCTGATCAGCCAATCACACGGCCGCAACTCACTGCATTTAGGCCTGTAGAGGTGGTCAAGCCAACTTGCTGAAGTGCAGACCGAGCATCAGAACGGGGAAGAAAGGGGATTTAAGGGTCTTTGAACGTGGCGTGGTTGTTGGTGCCAGACGGGCTGGTCTGAGTATTTCAGAAACTGCTGATCTGCTGGGATTTTCACGCACAACCATCTCTAGGGTTTACAGAGAACGGTCCGAAAAAGAGGAAATATCCAGTGAGCGGTCAGTTGTGTGGACGAAAATGCCTTGTTGATGTGAGAGGTCAGAGGAGAATGGGCAGACTGGTTCCAGATGATAGAAAGGCAGCAGGAACTCAAATAACCAACCAGAAACTCTGAGGAACGTTTCCAACACCTTGTTGAAAGTCACGAAGAATTAAGGCAGTTCTGAAGGCAAAAGGGGGTCCAACCTTTTACAATCTTTTCAGGAGACTCACTTTCAGTTTCTCTCAGAAATCTGCAGGGATGTTCTTCCACACCTGAAAAGTTCAGTCTTAGAAGTTGGTTGGATCTTCTGCTTCTCACAATCCCAGTAATCCAAAACACTTGTTTCTCCTCTCCCTCAAAGACGGAAGCCGCTGGTTATCCGACTGTGACAGATCTGGTGGTCTACCAGGTCTTGCGTGGTTGTTATGAGCCTCACTTTCTTCATATCTTTTAATCATTTCTAAGCTCCTTATTTTTCTCTGCCTTTTCTCCTCCCTTATACAGGTGGGTTACCTTCTATCTAACCTCCTCTGAAGTATTTCACAGAAAATAAATAACTGACGGTTCTGACTGGAAATGAAATAAATGAAGGGTGGTCTGGTCTCTGACCTGTGCAGGTACTGTATAAACATACTTTGAGCTGCACAACATACTGTTTGTAAATCATTACCTCAATATTATCTTTCATGCTGATATAACAAAAGGCTGCAATACGTAAACAAGCCCATGGCATTTGTTCCCCACAGTACCAGGGGACGATTTCCGTGGGTTTTCAGACGAATTAAGGCATTTGGATAATCTAACCAAAGTAAATTACTTTGGCCAAAATGATGCCGGTGAATTTGAAACCACTGGGGTTGGGCAATATGACAATATTTTATCATTATGGTGATAAATTGTCACAGTACACATTTCTGAGTACTTAAACACTGACTAACTACGTTTCATTACAAAGTGAGCAAATTTAGGTCTGTTTAATTGGATTTGGTGCTGTTTGTAACACTGAATAAAATCACTGCAGTTGCAGGTGTTATTATTATTATTATTATTATTATGATTATTATTATTATTATGATTATAAATGTGTATTTTATATGTGGCACTACAGGGTCTATTTTGCTTGTTCCAACTTAAATGTAACAAAAACTAGACTGAAAAAATACAAATGACGCATATCGTCTATCATGAAAATGAAAGTATTGTAATAATATGAAAACATCGCCCACCCTAGTAACCATACCACATTATTGACACACGAAGGCATTTCTAAATGCAAGCTGCACTGCAGTATTACTATTTTGTGCACATCGCAGCCGTAAAACATGCACTTGAATATCTGGACACGTGTTAAAGCAAGCTGGCGTTCAGGTAGATGAAAAGGCTTTTCTAAAGCGGTCACAACAGAAGCCACCATATAGAGTTGGTTATGTAACTCTACTGGCACGCCCTGACTGCGCTAACTCTTTCCTCCCCCAATCCCAATCCCTGACTCGGCTAATTATGGCCTTGACAATCACTTGAATCCGGAAGACATGAAACGCTGCAGGGCCTGAAGGAAAACTGGGGTACAGAGTGAACTGTAGCTTAACTGGACTGAAGAGGTGCAAGTCTAGGTGTGATAAGTTAGGAAGGTGGGGCGGTAACGCAAATACCGTATCCTAGTTACTGCACTGTGCATATATACACACACACACACACACACACACACACACACACACAGTGTTACAGTAGTTTACGGTTAAGCAAACATTACGTGACATTACTTGAGTCATTCCGACCTAATGCTAGCATTTAATATGTCATTTGTCATCTTATGTAATATGTTGTAGTGCAGCATTGCAACCTTCAGCCTCATTGGTTGGACAGAAATTCAAGATTTTGTACTGATTGTGTTTTCTTCCATCAATTTTCTCACTATGACAACCAGTACGCATTATTCAAATATCATACAACCACTGGAAATGCCCCCTAAACAAATTCTGACTGCTTGCACAGCAAGTGATATGGAGGCTAATAAATAGCAGTGCTGGACGAAGTACACAAATCATGCACTTGAGTAAAAGCAGAGACACCCCAGGTGAAATATTCCTCCAGTAAAAGTAGAAGTTCCTCCCTTTAGACCTCCACTTGAGTAAAAGTACTAAAGTATTTACCTTCAAATGTACTTAAGTACTGAAATTTAACTTAAATTTGGAACTAAGTTGAATAAAAACTGGCTTTAAACTCAGGATCACAGATGAGCTCCTTTACTATGTTGATCTGTAGGCGTCTGTTCATAAACATAAACCAGCCCAAACTCATTTACTATAAAATGAAATGGTGTTTGTAGAAATTCAGAAAAAAGCCGCGTCAGTCTCGACTGCGTATGTGGACATATTTCTATATTGAGCTCTATTTACACAAAGTTAGGTTAGTTCATCATTTATGTTGAACAGACTCTCCCAAAGTTTTACGCTGCTGCGCTGACGTTGAACCGCGTGCTGCACTGGGTCGGTATGACCAACAGGTCAAAACCAGCTCTAAACAAAGTGACCGCTGGGCCCTGATTGGTGCTCTGGCTTTGCGCTTCTTTCGTTTTGACATGTTACGTTTTTATACACACAGAAACCAAAAGGAACCACAGATTTCTCAAAATGTAGGAGGAAAAAGTCGGATATTAGACTCTGAAATGTAGTGGAGTGAAAGGAGAAAGTCACCCAGAACGGAGAAACTTCAGTACAGATACATGAGAAAAGAAAACTTGACAGATGTACTTTTGTGAGGTAGATTACTCTCACTACTACTAAAGTATCACTAAAATACTTTTTACTCCGTTTCGTTTAAATTTCATTTCACACCTAATTTCACTCAGAACATGGACTACACGCATCTCTCACTTTGGGACTGTATTAGGATTTTATTTTAGACCAAGAGGATCCTGATCCAGTTCTAATGCTCCCTGAGGAGACCTGACTCACTTTTTACTCAGACTGGTTGTGGGTAAAGTCAGCTGCATTAACATTACTTGTACTACACACTTTATTTTGGTACCAACACCTGCACATATTTATTCAGTATGGTCATTACATGCCTTTACCTGCGCCTCCTCGTACGGTCATCATTGCCCTGCTACTTTCATCTCAGGTTACAGATCTTATTCCACATTTTTGGACTTTTCTATTTGTATATCTGCCTGTAGACAGGATGTTTTATATTTATTCTTCCTGTTATATTATTACACCCTTATTACTATCACTGTCCTGCGTTGTGTGACTGCTGCTGGCTGCTAAATCTCTTTCGGGATCAATAAAGTATCCACTTTCTACCCACTGTTTCCACCACTTTTTCAAAATTTCTGAATCAGTCCTTGAGACGTAAACGAAGTCGCTTGACGTGAAATGGTTAACTGCAGAGAAAGTTGCTGGGTCATATTTGTTTACAGTGGTGGTGATGGGAACCGGGAGTCATGATATCTACAACACTACAACACAATGTAGCCATTTTATTAACTAGTGAACCCACACGTGTTTTTATAAGTAACCCTGACGACGGCAAATAGTCATACATGTGAAAAAAATAAGCTTTCTTTGGGGACTACTTTGCCTTACAAAGCCCTTCAAGCATCTCCTGGTCATGAAATCATTAAAATAAATGGACCAAAATTCATTTCAAGACAAAACTATCACAAAGACACGCGATCGTGTCAGAAACCGGGTCGCATTTATCTAATCATTTCATGTAAGGCATCAATCTCACCACACGCAAGGGCATTTCAAACCACTCCGAATGGCTTTGTTTACACGTCAACCAAATAATTATGCAGAATTTTTTGAAAAGCCGGTGGAGTTCCCCTTCAGCTTCCCAAAGACGAGGAGCACTCATTGCTATGACGATGGGGAGACTCGGGTTGACTTGTTGGCAAGCCCACAACACTGGACCGTAAACGTGTTGGGAACACTCTGCCAACAAAGGCTGACGCGGACGTTTACCGGCAGAGCACTTTTTACAAAGTTTTGAGTCAGTAAAACGCCGCGTGTGACCGAGTTCACCGCAGTGAAATAAACACGAACTTCGCTCCACACCTTTGTTTTGACCTTGTATTCGCTCCACATTTCTCCGCTCTAACCGCTAACCCGCCCGCCCGAGGCACCACCCACCGGAGCTGTTCCGAAGAGCTGATTGGCTAGCACGCCGTGATCCCGCCCACGGAGCCGCTCTCCGAGCGTCGCGATTGGCCTCGAAGCCTGTCCATCACTTTGTCCTTACTAAACATGGAAAATACTAGCAGCTAACGTTAACGCTAAGCTATGCTAACTCCCATTACAGCGCCAGGCCAATTCGACGTCCTTTAAACGGCTCCCGGCTGCTCGAACTGGGTCTACTGTGCGCAGCAGGGTAGCGAAAACCCACCGTTTACGAAAATCCTCCTTTAAAACGAGCAAACTCGGGCACTAAGCCATGCGTAGCTGAGCCATGCAGCTAATTCTGCGTGGTGGACCGACCGAGTAACGGACACTGCGTCTTACCGAACCTAACGCACAGGGGAAAAGCCCAGGATATGTTTAGCCTGGATTGTGTCAGATGTACAGCTCCGAACGAAGCTTCCTCTTCCAAATTTCCCGTTCCACCTTAAATGGTGCAGCAGTTACACCGTTTAAGGCGGGACGGGCAAATTCGAACAAGAAGCCGGCGAACAGGAAGCCGCCTTCGGCTTCGTTCATTCACACAGGTTCTGTCAGTGCAAGAGGGCTCTTACTTTTGCGAGGTTGGACCGGTCTTTGGCGAAGTTGGGCGCACCCGGGCTCTAACTGACCCCCTCCGCCGCTCCGTTGCCCCTCTGCTCGGCTGGAAATGACAGCAGCGCGCGCCGGAAAGCAGTCTCGAGGCTGGTACGTCACGCGCGGCGTGACGTCACGTTTAAATCCATGGTTTGCAGTTGGTCTGATAGTAAAATCCAGACACTGCGACATCGAGTCACAGCGCAGGGGGACAGGGCGTTCGGTAATGTACACCGATCAGACCTAACATCATGACCACCTCCTGGTTTCTACACTCACTGTCCATCTTATCAGCTCCACTTACTGTATAGCTGCACTCTGTAGTTCTACAGTTACAGACTGTAGTCCATCTGTTTCTCTGATACTCTGTTACCCTGTTCTTCAGTGGTCAGGACCCCCATGGACCCTCACAGAGCAGGTACTATTTGGGTGGTGGGTCATTCTCAGCATTGCAGTAACACTGACATGGTGCTGGTGCGAGTGGATCAGACACAGCAGTGCTGCTGGAGTTTTTAAACACTGTGTCCACTCACTGTCCACTCTATTAGACACTCCTACCTTGTCGGTCCACCCTGTAGATGTAAAGTCAGAGACGACAGCTCATCTGCTGCTGCACAGTTTGTGTTGGTCGTCCTCTAGTCCTTCATTAGTGGTCACAGGACGGTGCCCACAGGACGGTGCCCACAGGACGCTGCTGGCTGGATGTTTTTGGTTGGTGGACTTTTCTCAGTCCAGCAGTGACACTGAGGTATCTAAGAACTCCAGCAGCACTGCTGTGTCTGATCAACTCAGACCAGCGCAACACACCACCACCACATCAGTCACACTGCAGTGCTGAGAATGATCTACCATCTAAATAGTACCTGCTCTGTGAGGGTCCATGGGGGTCCTGACCACTGAAGAACAGGGTAACAGAGTATCAGAGAAACAGATGGACTACAGTCTGTAACTGTAGAACTACAGAGTGCAGCTCTACAGTAAGTGGAGCTGATAAGATGGACAGTGAGCGTAGAAACGAGGAGGTGGTCAGAATGTGAGGCCTGATCGGTGTAGGATAGTGTGTCACAGTATGTTAACAGGGCATGTCGGCCTGAAAGCAACACATTGAAAAAAAAAAAGGGGGTTCTTCAAGTAAGTAGGTCTATATAGAACCATGAACACTCACCTTTTTTGGTTTTCCCCTAAGCAAATCTGGTACCAGGTGCTATTGTTGGTACCGCCTCTATCAAGTTTCCAGTGTGAGCTGAGCCAATACCAAAAGTCTCGTCCTCCGAACTTTTCAGCTGTCTTTTGTTTTGTTACTATGAGCTTCTTCTTCACATTTTGGTAGTTTCATTTGGCGTTGCTATGACAACCAACTACATTGAGAGGATACTATGGACCACTGTAGTTGTGACCTCATTTTGTAGTCGGCGCCATGCTCTTGGCCCATATTACGAACCCGGGCCTAAGCTCCTGTTCTCTTTTGTCCCATTTGCTAATGTTTGTGGTAGCTAATCACAACTGCTACACCCTTTAAGGTGGAACGGAAAACTTGAAAGTTTCTATTTAACACATGACGCCATAGACATAGAGATATCATGCTTAGACCCGGAGTTCCTAATATGGGCATAACACAAACTACAGAATGAGTGCTGAATGAGATTTCTCAGTGCTGTGAACTCTTACTCTGATTTCTTTCTGATTTCTCGGTCTGCACGTGTGTGAAAACAGACAGCGGTACTGGAAATAAGCGAGCAGCGTCGCTGTGAGACGCAGCAAAACACTTCTAAAGCAACACAGAAACCGACTACACGCTGGACGATATGAAGGATTTAAATGTTCTTCATCTTCTAGATGATGCATGTTCATATTTTCAGGCAAAATGTTTAAAAAGCCACAGCATGAAGTTTTAGATTTCGTTTAACGTCACGTCTTCTGTGAGTTTTTTGGTAGAAATCTTGATTACGGTCTGACTCATGTAGACCTGGATTTTCTGGACCTGGATCTGGTCACTCAAGATTTTTAGCATATTAATAAGTGCATGTAAACACACTCAATGACTGACGACTACTGTGGTCTATAGTGGTCTGCAGAGGAAAACGATGTAGCTGGTACCACAAGCGAGTAGAGTCGTGTCGAGCCGTACCACACAGTGGAAAAGCCGCTAAAGAATCCTTTGCGTGATTAAAGGGTTCTTTGCATCGTGAAAGGGCTCTTCAGATTGATGGAGAATGTGCTGTAGAAGGTTCTTCATAGAACCTTTTTGAAAAGGGTTCTATATAGCACCCAAAAAAGGTTCTTCTGTTTGAACAGGCTTGACCTCATAATGACAGAAGAACCCTTTTTTATGCAATATAGAACCTTTTTCAAAAAGGTTCTATGTAGAAACATCTACCACACATTCTCCCATGAAAAATATGGTAACTGGAAATCTTCATCCACCCACTGAGCACCCAGGCTGAACAATGACGTCAGGCCTTGGTTAGACGTCCAAACGTCTGAGTATGTGGTGCGAGACGAGATCCAATGGTTCTGGTACCGTGACATCCGAGAAGAACAGCTCATTGTGAATCTTGGGCTCATATATGACGTTTCTGAAACCTCCATCCTCAACCGCAGACAACGGCTGGTCACCGGTCGACTGACCAGTGCATCTTTACTCTATATAGAACCCTTTTGAAAAGGGTTCTGTATTGAATAACAATAGACAAACCCTTTTCAAAAAGGTTCTAAATAGGACCATCTACAGCACATTCTTCATCAATCTGAAGAACCATTTAACCGTTCATTGAAGCCTTTAATCATGCAAACAGTTCTTTGAGTGTTCATAGTTCTATATAGAACCATAGACAACACATTCTCAATCCATCTGAAGTGTTCATGGTTCCATACACCATTTTCTTTACTGAAGAACCCTTGTAGAGCCAACATTTTTGACAGCAGAACTCTTTTTGGTGCTATAAAGAAACACAGACAACACATTCTCAATCAATATGAAGAACCATTTCACCATGCATGGAACCATTTAATCATGCAAGGGTTCTTTTAAGTGTTCGTGGTTCCATATACCATTTTCTCTATTAAAGAACCCTTGGAGAACCACCTTTTTAAAGACATCAGAAACTTTTTTGGTGCTATATAGAATCATTTAAGCATGCAAGGGATTCTGTAAGTGTTCATAGTTCCATATACCATGTTCTTTACTGAAGAACCAATGTATAGCCATCTTTTTTAAGACAGCGCAACCCTTTTTGGTGCTATATAGAACCATATACAACACATTCTCTATCAATCTGAAGGACCATTTTACTATGCATAGAACCCTTTAAGCTAAGCATGCAAATGGTTCCTTGAGTGTTCATGGTACTATTGTTTCTTCTAAGGAACCCTTAAGGAAACATCTTTTTGGTGCAATCTAGAATTTATTTCAAAAAGGTTCTATATAAAACCAGAAACGACACAATTTCATCAATCTGAAGAACCATTTCACCACACAAACAACAACGTAAGCATGGAAATGGTTCTCTGGGTGTTCACAGTTCTACACAGAATCATTGTCTTTACTGAAGAACCCTTGAAGAACCGTCTTTTTAAGACTGTAGGCCTGACCTCCATGTATCCAGTCTATCGATATTACAGAGCAGACTGGATTCAAACCGAACTGAATCTAGTTCTTGTGAACGCGGCACCGATGGTGAAACAAACGCATGAGGCTGCATTTCAGGAGTTCATGTAGAAACATAGCAGAGACTTTTATTGTTTTCGTTTGCGATACCAATATAAACCCATCACCACACCACAAAGCGCACAAGCTGTCTTGAGCCTGTCCTTTAATTGTGAAACACTGGGATAATATCTCACAGTTCCCGTCTACGTGCATCACAGACACTTCCATTCGTTGTTCTTTACTTGGTTCTAAGGTCAACTTGTACCTCAAGCAACAGTATAGGACCTGGAAGATTTGGGAACACAGTGCAATCAGACCATATAAGATCAAGAAAAGGAGAAAACAAAAAACGTAGAAAGAAAGAAAATCAATGCAATGATCTATAAAACAGTCCACTCTTAATAAAAGTCGTCATTTAGGCGTCAACACGGACACAGTGACTTGCATTAATAGACACATTCCGGCAAATAACGCAAGTTAAACCTGTTCGTTATCACACTAACAGCGGAAAGTCGTAGGAAACACTCAGTAGCTACATTTCCATCCAAGATTTTTTTTTTAAGCGCTTCAAAATGTTTGTCAGCGTGCAGTCGTGTGCAAAAGTTTGTGCACCCCCAGTCAAGTCGATTTTCGAATCGTGAATAAGTCAACACATCCTCAGAGAACACACTCCGGCACGTTTTACATTACAATGACTGTTTATTTACTGAATTTAACATTTTAAAAAACGGCCTGTGCAAAATTTTGGGCAAGTTTGGTTAAACTCAGCAAATAAATAGAAATTGCGCACTTAAATTTCCAGAAAAATGCCATATTTAAGCGTCTTTCCGACACATGTTTACCCAGTAGTCTACAAAAAGGGTAATTTTACTGACAAAAAGGGTAATTTTACAAACTTCTGCACACAACTGTGCACTTTTGAAAAGGAAGCTGCTAGTAATACTTCACAAATGTGGATAAAACCCAAAACGTCAGTGAAAAAATGGTCGATTCATAAAATGCTGTGAAAATCTATACTGAAAACTTTTTTTTTCCCCCTGGGAACAAAAGTTCACGAATATCAATTTATGCAGACATTTTGTGAAATATGACCGATGTCAACCCACATCAAGACAAGAGGTTTGGAAAAGAAATGCTTTCCTTCTTTTCTGAGACGTCAGAAAAAGCTACAGCTGTTCTGAATGGAAAGTGCTCAAACAGCTCGAATGGTTTACAACAGCAATAAAAGTAAAACTAAAGAAGTAAACAAAATGTCCTTAATAATAATCAGTGATGGGGACGTCAGGGAAGCCAAAGCTGCAGGAGTTGTGATGTACATGAAATTAGAAATGGAAACGTGCCAAACAGTTTTTTTTAAATGATAAGTCAAAACGTAAGCAGGTTTTTTGGCATAAAATGACATTTTATCATTAAAACTACCTGAAATTTGGTGGAAATGTAGCTATAGAGGTATCCTAAACATACGCTATGGCACTTCACTCAGCCTGTGAATGGGTTGCCGTAATGATGAGTAATGTTCAGTGCGCCATTGAAAAAAATCAGCAGGAGCAAAGTATGTGTAGATGACATAACACAGAATGGACAAGTCCAGCATGTTACATCTGCATATCTGCTATTACAGAAGAACGGTTTATTAGGCTGTTATCTTCATCACGTCCTCTGAGAGCTACACTGTAGTATATTGCATTATTGAACATGGCTTTGCACTCAGCGAACCTCGTTTGCTGTCACACATGGCATAGTGAGTATCATCATGTAGCCCTTGAGGTCTGAAACACAGCTGGAGTCAAGGTTACACCACATCACAACCACCGAAACAAAAGTGACGTTAAAATAACTGCAATTCGAACACCGACTCACTCTGTTAGATCCTAACGTCAGCGCATACTGATCAATGCACAATCCTGGGTCCATGACTGTATCATGACCTATGGGGTTCAGGCCTATGGTGCGCATAAGGCCTTAGGGCTTGCGTCATACAGAGGCCTCAGCTTATGCTCATATGGTTAGTTGCAACCCATAGTGACGATGATATCTGATGAGCAATGTTCTAACATTATCTGTTGTTTAGGCTCCGTGTTCCTGGACATCATAAACGTCCTTGGGGGCCCTTGTCCACCTAAATCTCTATTTCATCCAATCCTCTGCCTCTATTGTCTTGTCGCATGATCACGCGATGGTCATGCCGTTTGTGTGTATATAAACTCTGCTATTCTGATTAATAAAGGGGAGAGGCTTTCTGAGTACAGACACTGTCTCTGTGGTCATTTGAGTTCCCCCCCCAGCCGGCTGGACTCTTAGAAGGACGGAGGGCTTCTGGCTAAGTTCACAGCTTTGGTATTGTGGTCGAACCCTAGAACCTAAACCACGATCAAACGGCTCTAACACACTCTGTTTACCTGACTGGACATCCTTGTAAAGTTGGACCGTCCCTAACGTGGCAAATGAAGTAAGAATCAATGTCGATGAAAG
This sequence comes from Pygocentrus nattereri, assembly GCF_015220715.1. Lineage (NCBI taxonomy): Eukaryota > Metazoa > Chordata > Actinopteri > Characiformes > Serrasalmidae > Pygocentrus > Pygocentrus nattereri. The sequence continues at coordinate 5,911,039 of NC_051239.1, forward strand.
TCACGTTTGGTTGCTGCGATTATACTGAAGCGGATCTAAAGCACTTGGACCGTCACAGAGCACACGGCAACACTGATAACACTGATAGTATCTGACGTGTAATTGAAGGTCACTGAGCTTAAAGCCGGTGTGTATTGCAGTTTTCAGACTTTGACTTTTGACTCTGAGGAAGCAACACTGTGTTAAAAACCTGAACAGGTGTTATTAGATTTTACGGTTGGACTGAGATGTTTACCTGAAATTAGGCTTTAAAAACTGCGCACGAAATGAAATCTTCCTCTGCAACTTTGCCTGATGACGTAATCTCCACATGGCTTATTAAAAGAGATTAACATTATATATACAGTGCTGCGCAAAAGTCACCCTTCATGTATTTCATTCTAGCCAAAACGGCCATTAAATACAAGTTGTTCACGTTTTTTGAGGAGAATAGATGTAAAATAATCAACTTGCATAAGTAAAGAGAAAGTCAAAGGAAAAAACAAAATATAAAAGGTTAAAGAGAATATGGGATGCCTAACAACCACCTGGAACGCCTGGTAGACCAACAATACCGTTTCCATCAGATAAACAGCACTGAAAGCTTTCATCTCTGAGAGAGAGGAGAAGATCAAGCTGCTTCAGATCTGAAAACATCCACAGGTGTTTCCGTCCATCCTTCCACTGTGAGAAGACCACTCAGCGCTGTGGGTCTGAAAGGACGTGTAGCTGATCAAGAAGAACCTCACTGAGAAAAGGAGACGGACACACCAAACAAAGAAGCTGAACGATGGACTGACCACCCCAGAGTCCAGACCTGAACACCACTGAACGGGTTTGATTACTTCAGAAAACGATCAACCAGCTTCTAAGACTGAACTATATAAGCAAAGGGTGGACACATTAAATACAGACAAATTTCCATTTTGCATTAAAAATGAATAACATACTTAATGGCCTTTTTGACTGTAAATATTAATTAAAGAAGGGTGATCTTTTGCACAGTACTCCATTTTATATATATATATATATATGAAATGTTCTCACACAGTTTGGGGGTTTTCAGGTACAAAACATAAAAAGAACAACAATAATACGCAATATTTGTGTATAGCTGTATGCAAAAGTTTGTGCACCCTCAAATGACACGTATTGTTGATTTTCTAAGTTAAAACATCCTCTACAGAGAACACACCTCTGCACATTTTGATACACAATGACTGTTTATGTCCTGAATTTAATATTAAAAAATGTGGTCCGTGCAAAAGTTATGGCACATTCTATACTGTATGTTTTATTTCCTCCCCCCAACATGTTCACCTCAGCAAGTAAACAGAAATTGTGCATTAAAATCTCCAGAAAAATGTCATATTTATGCACAATTACTGTTTATTTGCTTAATTTTACATATTGGAGAAAAACGCCTCAAATGTTTACATGTTGAACGTTATGGCACATTTTACATTTTAAGTCGTCTTTCCCCCAGGTGTTAATCTCAACATATAAACAGAGATTGTGCATAAAATTCCCAGGAAAATTCCATATTTAAGCGTGTTCTCGGTAGATAATGTGTTCATTTATTTTCATTTGGAAAATCAACCAAACAGGAGTTTTCAAACGTTTGCATACGGCTGTATATGTGTGTGTATAGTTCTGCATGAAATAAAACTATATAAAATATAAAGTAGTAAACTGCATTGACACCTCATTCTCTCATTCTGAAGAGCCGTGCTTGTCGCAGTTACCAGCAACCGTCGCGAAATTTACTCTAGAATAGGTAAAAGTGGAAAACAAAAGTCCTCAATAATGAAGTCGATCCTTGCCAACACTTCAAAAAGGCTATCTAAGAAGGGTTCTGCACGTTTCTATACATTCTCATACGCAGTGAATATTACTGAAGTGCAATCAGTTGCAGTGGTCCTGGTCTTTTACAGCACATAATAGTCATAACAATACAGATAGGGGGATTGTTGCCGTAGACACCGTGATTCAAAAGCGACAGGGGGTCCCGGTTCGTTGGCTGAGGTTCTCTAGGTCCCACCACGTGCTGAGTGATGTATTGCGGGAGGTTCCTCTCAGAACAGTGGCCGTAGCTGCTTCGGCTTAGCTGCTGTTTGACTGACAGTGGACAACTGTTCCAAAGCTCAGGGGGTGGCAAAGTGGGGGCGGAGCCTTTGGGGGGAGGGCAGAGTGTCGCAAGCAGCTGGTTCCTCCTGGACATCCCTCAATACTCACGTTACACAAACATCACCTGGCCTCCCCCGCACACGCGCATGCACACACCTGCCTGGCTGGACGTGTGTGCCGTGCGTTATACGGGGGGAGGGGGGGCCGGTCTCTGAGGCAGAAGTTGTGCAGCTGGAGGAGGCGGCCTGTGTGGTGGGAGAGAGAGAGAGAGAGAGAACGTTCCAAAAGTCAGGGTCTAAACAGCACTTGGACACGAGGGATTTGAATTAAAGGGCTCGTATGACGGACAAACAAAATTCCTCACTTTCTAAAGAAGAGTTAGTGCAGAACGTAAACACTGTAAAGTTTACATTCCCTGTTAACTCCGCAGCAGCTTCAGTTTCCATATATGGCTATATTCACACACCGATCAGGCCCAACATCATGACCACCTCCTCGTTTCTACACTCACTGTCCACTTTATCAGCTCCACTTACTGTATAGCTGCACTCTGTAGTTCTACAGTTACAGACTGTAGTCCATCTGTTTCTCTGATACTCTGTTACCCTGTTCTTCAGTGGTCAGGACCCCCATGGACCCTCACAGAGCAGGTACTGTTTGGGCGGTGGGTCATTCTCAGCACTGCAGTCACACTGATCTGAAGTTTGTTCTGAAGTTCTGAAGTTTGAAACCCCACTGTATGTGTATGTTATTTATTTGTCATGTCGTGACTTTTAATATTTAACGGCTCATAAATCAGAAACCTTTAATACCTAATTAACAAAAAAAGGACTATAAGTAGTAAAAATAAGTAGCAAACATAAAAAATGGAAAGATCTCAAGCACTTCAGTATGGAGACAGTATGGAGACCAAGGCCCAATCCCATTTCACCCCTCGCCCCTGCCACTCAGCCCTTAGCCCTCAGTTTTGTCCTGATTTCTGTTGAGACAGAGGGGTAGGGCGAAGTTTTGGGGCTACATGACCCTCCAAACAGAGATTTTCCAGAGGCAACACTCCAAACGGAGTGTTAATAAAGAAAAACCAGCAAGATGGTTGCATGAGCGACCAAAGAAACCCACAAATATGACAAATTTCTGTTAAAACATGATTATAACCACTGTATTATCTTTAGTTTAATGACGTTTCAATGTATTATGGTCGTTTTCTTCATAACAAGCACAAAGGGCAAGATTTCAACCACTACCCCTTGTAACTCAGTTCCAAGGGGTTAGGGTGACACTCGAAAACAAGGGGTAGGGGTAAAAAAGAAATGGGATTGGGCCCAAAGAGGCTCCGGTGCACTAAATAAATAAATAAATAAACAAACAAACATTTATGCCTCAAGCACTGATGTAATTTCCTCAAAGTATCAAACAAATCTGAGTCAACTGGAAAGATTTTCTTACAGCAATTTAAAGAGAATTTACCCAAACTGGGAGTGACGATTTGTGAAATATTACCGTGAAAACGGAGGGCGTGGAGGCCGGGAGGCGTACGCTGGCACTGACGAAGTCCTGCTCGTCTGAACCACCTGCAGAGAGAGAGGACATACACACTTTATCTGTATACAAGAACCCCCCCAAACCCCACCTCTCACACACCTACTCATTAGGAGAGATCAGTTTGAGATAACTGCCACAGCGATCAGCAGCGGAGGCTCTGCAGCACTGTCTTAATTCAATGGAGCGTAATGAGGATATTCCAGTGAGGGTCAAACTTAATTACAGTGAGACTCACAGAAGCAGACCAGGTGACCACTGACCGCTAATGAAAACACTCTGTTGACAGAACAGAATATTTCACTGTATTTCACTTTCAAGTGAATTCAAAAGTAAATCTGTAAACAGTCCAAGTGAGTAGTGATGAAGAAATCAGGGACCACCCTTCACTTGCCTCGTTTCCTGTCAGCTCAGCCGTGAAGTACAAGTTGACCAATTTACTGTCATTAAAAAGAGGACAAAACTAACACTTAACAGAATAGTGCAGATTAGAGTGACCATTCAAACTCCAGTCTTTCCAGGAGACTCACTTTCAGTTCCTCTAGTAAATCTGCAGACACGCCTCCAAAGCTCAGTCTGAGAAGCTGATTGATCATTTTTCTGAAGTAATCAAACCCATTCAGAGGTGCTGAGGCCTGGACTCTGGGGTGGTCAGTCCACTGTTCAGCTTCTTTGTTTGATGTGTCTGTCTCCTTTTCTCAGCGAGGCTCTTCTTGATCAGCTACACATCCTTTCAGACCCACAGCGCTGAGTGGTCTTCTCACAGTAGAAGGATGGACAGAAACCCCTGTGGATGTTTTCAGATCTGGAGCAGCTTGATTTTCTCCTCTCTCAGACATGAAAGCTTTCAGTGCTGTTTATCTGATGGGGGCAGTTTTGGTGTCCACCAGGTCTTCTAGGTGGTTGTTAGGAGCCACATTTTCTCTGGAGCTTTTGATAAGACTTTTCCACACATTTTCCTCTGACTTTCTCCTTCTTTCCACAAGAAGATCTTACATGTAATCTCTTTGAAAATATCTCCAGAAAAACAAACAACTTGTACTTCATGACAGTTTGGAACTTTGAAAAGTGAAGGGAGGTCCCAGTACTGCATCAATATGATACAACTGATACTGATGTTTTGTTCGAACACTGCAAAAATGGTCTCATGTCAAATAAAAATGGGAAATATGCACTTATTATAATATTATTAAGCTAATTTTCAGACATTTTTTCCTTGTTTTAGGTCACTTTTAAAATTTTTTAGTAAGTAAGTAAAATGTAGTTTTTAAGTAAAATGATCTCACTATTCTGGCAGATAATTTTGCAGATTTTAAGCACATTTCTTACAACAAGCAACACTATCTGCCAATATGGTGAAATCATTTTACTTAAAGTTACTTAAAACAAGTAAAAGTAACTTTTAATTTACTTAAAACAAGTAAAAATAGAAATAAGTTAAATAATCTTAAATTAAGCTTACAACAACCTCAGCCGGAGAAACATTAGATTTATTGACCATATTTTTACTTGACAAGACACCATTTTTACAGTGCACTGCCATATATAAAAATTATTTATTTATATTTTATCATGTGTTTATTATATTTTACACAACAGTTCCGACCACGCGAGCTGATTGGTTAGGAAGCGTTCTAATCGTGCTGTTGTTTCACCATAACATGACGGTTTTTCACAAGCACTGTATCACTCCGCTGAGACGCTGTTGCTAAGCAACGACTTTGCCAGCTGTAGGAGACGCTCAAGTCATTTGAACATTTTACTTCTTACTTTGGCACAAACAGAAAACGGACACTTTTAAGATCACATTTGACTGGCAGACGATTGGGTCAGATTCTGAAGATGAGACGACACAAAATTGCCAAACTGTCGTCACCACTGAGCAGCTTTTCAGTCGGCAGCTGTGACAGAAGAACAGCTGAACAACCTGGAATCAGCCAGAAATGAACCCAACACCAGTCGCCAGACTAAACAGGCTGTAAGAAGCTTTACAGACCGGCTGGAACAAAACAACATTAATACTGATCTGGAAAAACTGACCAAACTGAGCTGAACCTGATATTGCGGTAGTCTTATGGCTCAGCCTGATTTGGTCTGACTCTGAAGATCAGACGATTTGGCTGCCGACTGAAAAGCTGCTCATTGGTGACGCCAGTTTGGGAATTTAGTGTAAGGAGCTGGAGAACAAACTGCCAGCTGTGCAGCGAGTGGGCGGAGCTCATTACTCTGACGTAGCAACAATCTGCTTGGTAAGGAACTGAACATTAAAACATATTACACACCGCGTTCACGGCCAGTTTATTCATTCATTACTGTATTTATTTAACTGCTGTATTAAAGCAGAACACTGGAGGAGTGTGTTATCACCAATAACATCACGGCTGTGATGATCTAAGGGACCAAACCACAGCCGTGATGTTATTTCATGATAATACACTTGAGTTCTATTGTTTAAGTGAATTTCATTATCTCCATCCCTTGAATGTGGAGCACACAGACAGACCTAGTTTTACACAATAACTCAGGGCTGCTCTTTTGTATTTTTAACTGTAACTCACTGTGACTATCCCCATTACATACACCTTAACCCATGTACTGTACGAAGCAGACCAGGCATTATCATTTACTCGGAGGGAAGAAATTCGGGAGAGTGAGGGAAATACAGGCAAACAGAAGCTCATGCATAAACAGAAAAGGCGGTTTCCTTCATGTACAGTCAAGCTCAATAAAGGCAGATTAGTCAGACTATTACCACAACAACCTAAAAGCACAAGCGCACAGCTACGAAACCCCTCCATTCTGTCTGTACGCACACACAAGAAAAGTTTTCATCTCCGACTTCTTGTAAATGAATCCAGGGAGAATTTGCAGAGGTGTAGACCGTCTCGGAGGGGTTTTGTGGCTGCGGAAAGGAACGTCTTCCTTTCAACACACAGATAATTAGACGGACAGAAAAGAAAAGAGGGCTATGATGGAGCGCAGGAGCAGAGAAGGGGGCAGGACAAGCAGCTGCAGTATCGTCCCATGGAGCCAATTAAAGCCTGAGCGAGTTAAATATACACGTTCAAAAACATTTACCTCCTCAGGTGGCAATAACTGAGCCTGACGCTTCAGGACAAACAGGAGAGAGAGAAGAACGTTGTCATTACGAGTCAGTTTACGCTATGGGGAGACATTTAGACAATGCTAGGAAGTAGTTTGTGGAATTAAAGTTTCAACTCCCTGTAAATACACAGAATAACTCAATATGATTGGCTCTTTTTACAGCAATTCTTTGTCTCAAAATCTGATTGGCTGAACAGCTTTATATCTGTTGTTATATTAGATAAAAACACAATTTTCACCATGGCTGTAACGTTTCACCAGCCAACAGTTGCTAAGCAACAATTCTGGCTTTACTCTAAGGTGATGGATCAACCAGAGAGCTTGTAGAGAGATTTTCCTCTCTGTAATGTCTTCTGGGTTTCTCAAACACTAGAGGGCGCTCCTGAGCGAGTCCAAAATGCATTAGTGAAATACAGGGTGAGTCAAAAGTCACAGGGCACAGTTTTATTCTTTATTTTGTTATCGACTTTTATCTCTGGGGTCATCTCAAACAAACTGTGTATGCTGAGAAAATGCACAACAAACACCACCTTCAGCACCGCATCGTGGAGGATTGTGCCAGCATAAAAAATAACTCACCCTGTACATCCTTCTACTTTCTAAAATTAAAGAAACGTTTTGGACGAGTGATTAGAAACTGTTTTAACTTTTTGTTTTTAGCCGTTTAGCTCCATTTACTCCCATTCGTTGAAGACTTGCTCG
>NC_051239.1:5923490-6083490 GCF_015220715.1 Pygocentrus nattereri
GCCTGCGTTTTACACACAGCTCCTCTGCCTCCACCCTGCTGTTATACACGCCTTCATGTGTGTCTCCTCTAGCTCTCTGATTGGCTGTTGTTTGAATCACTTGTTGAGTAAGTGTGTTGTGTGGTTCCATGGTGTAATGGTCAGCACTCTGGACTCTGAATCCAGCGATCTGAGTTCAAATCTCGGTGGGACCTGGTTGACTTTCTGGGGGCGGTCGTGGGCTGGAGGTTAGGGAACTGGCCCTGTGACCGGAAGGTTGCCGGTTCGATCCCCAGGGCCGACAGTCCATGACTGAGGTGTCCTTGAGCAAGACACCTAACCCCCAACTGCTCCCCGGGCACCGTGGATAGGGCTGTCCACCGCTCCGGGCAAGTGTGCTCACTGCCCCCTAGTGTGTGTGTGTTTACTAGTGTGTATGTGGTGTTTCACTGCATGGATGGGTTAAATGCGGAGGTGGAATTTCCCCAGTTGTGGGATCAAAAAAGTATCACTTAACTTAAATCTCTGACCTTCTCATACGACAGGACAGTGAATGTTCAGAAGCTTTATAGGCCAGTTATGCTACGCATATAAGGAATATGGTTTTGGTTAATAAGCTGGAGTTCCATGTCCACTGCGTCATCCACAGACCTGTTTACACCGTATGCAAACTGCAGGATTATCTGTGATGGTCTTCAGATGGGAGAGCACCAGCCTCTCAAAAGATTCTATCAAGAACTATCAAAGACGTCTGATAATATCGGAGGGTCTCCGGTCACTTCAGAGCTCGATCGGAGGGCTAAAGATTCACTCGTTTCTCTGCTCGCTCCTGCGCCATCAGCCGCTTCCGATCGAGCTCCCGACCTGCAAAATCGCTTCAGATTGTGAAAATTTGTCACGAGGGGCAAATCAGTCTTAAAATCAGGCAAAAAAATCGTCTCAGCCTCAATCTGATTCGCTATAATGCAGTGGTGTCACAATTCAATACAGCATAAATAAGCTGACATCAAAAATGTGCTTTATGTTAATATGTTCATGTTTACAGTGCACGGCGGTGCAGTGGGTAGCACGGTCACCTCAAAGCAAGCAGGGCCTGGGTTCGATTCCCCGGTCGGGTGACCAGGGTCCTTTCTGAGTGGAGTACATCATGCAGATGTTCTCCCCGTGTCTGCGTGGGTTTCTTCCCACAGTCCAAAGACATGCAGTCAGGCCAATTGGACATGTTGAATTGCCCCTAGATGTGAGTGTGTGTGTGTTACTCTGTATGTCTGTCTGTCTGCCCTGCGATGGACTGGTGACCTGTCAATGCTATATCCTGCCTTCCACCCAAAGACTGTTGGGATAGGCTCCAGCGACCCAGAAGGATGAGCGGCTTAGTTTATTAGAGCACTCAAAATCGTAAAAATACAATCGAGTCTCGTTCTAACCCTCAACGTTAGCCTGAATCTAGCACACTAGACACAAGATACTGTATAAAGACCAGCTAGTCATGATACAACACAATACGATATGCTGTATTATTATGTCTAGTTAAAGTAGTGATATGCCTCTGTTCACATTCTGAATATAAAAAGAAGTGGGTACAGGACTTCATCAGGGTGAATATGCTTATATCTAGTACTTTCAGAACGTGCCTGTCAATCAGCAGAGCGGAATAGTTTATGTGTGTGTTTTTGACCTGACCTTGTTCTCACCACACTTGGTTCCCTCGTTCACCATGCCCGGGTCAGGGACGTCTGAGCCCAGCATAAAGTCCACTCCCCAGCAGGTGGTCCCATCAATGGGTGTCTGGATTATGGAGGGCTTGATGCCAAATATAACATTCGACTGAACGTTCTCGCACTGAAGCTTCCCACACATAGCATTCCTGAGAGACACAGGGAGGGAAAAATAAAGATTTCTAGCAACTGTTGCCAGGTTAGACAAGCTTTACAGAATGTTTACAAAAAATCTCGGGACATGGGCCATAACTTTCCCAAAGGGCACAGTTTGTTTTCTTCCCCCCGCCCAACGGGTTAAATCCAGCATGTTGCGTACAACTGTATTCAAGTATCAGGGTACCGCCAAGCATCCAGTACAAGCTGAGCTCAGTCAGAGGGACGGAGTTCAGATATCCAAGTGCTTCAAGCAGGAATATCAGCTCTTTCCCTTCTTTTCTAATCAGTTCACACAGCTCAGGAGCTGTTCTGAAACTACCACCACACCATCATCATCATCATATTTCAGTAAATATCAATTAAATATAGTTTAGACAGTTGTAAAAAGTGGAAGTGTGAGATTTGACTGGATCTCTATGAAGGTTACTGTTAAGTCATGCTTCTAAAGCAATCAGAGTGAACTGCAACAACACTTAAAATAGTTGGATGGTTTAAAAAAAAACACTTTTATTGTGTTAATATTATCGTTTTTGAGGTTGATCTTGCAAATGAGAACGCGAATTCACAGCCTGTAAAACGCTGCTGGAGCCAGATCTGTCTGAATGCAGCTTTTCTGATAAAGTGATGTTGCAATGTTGCATCAAGTCGAACGTGGCACTTCTGATCATCCTGGACAGCTCATTCATGGGAGCAGCATAGACAGACCAGTAATATCAGTAATGTGTCATATGTCTTTCTGCTGTACCGTACCTGCTTTCACACCTCTTGAAGCCATAGCTTTGGTAGCCACAGTTTCCAAAGCGATCACCTTTAGAGTTTACATCCTTGAAACACGCCTCAGGAGCAGCCTTCGCCTCTGTTCACACACACAGAAGCGTTAAGAGTTCACTTTCGGTGGTCTATTACATAACTTGCTTTTGCCAAGGGACCTTAGTATCTTATTGGAAAACTAACAAACTAAGTAATTTAAAAAACTCCTTTCTTCTACTCAAACCACCACGAGGTTCACTTAGAGCTACTGCTGTAAACCTAATTGATTTTATATCCAAGTCACAATTTGAAAGTCACAAATTTTAAATGGGGGAATTTAACCCAATTACTCGGAGCCTAGCTGGCAATCTGACACACTACATTCACCCTTCAAGCCTCAAGTCTGAAAAAAAGGCTGTGCTGGAGTCACTCGTGAAAAACAGCTCTGAAAATATATTATACAAGGCATTCTTCTGGATAGTTAGGGCCACCCTGATGTTACCTCAGCTTTAGACATCAACCAATCGCTGAAGAATCTTATTGCAGTGAGGCTAATGCAGCATCAGATGGCGCAGTTGAGTCTTGCCACTGCAGTCCTTGAATGCCACAATGATCTTTTTGTATCATTCTACTCATAACTGAGCCAAAAAGCCAGAGTCTTTTGTCTGAGACAGACAAGAGGCATTTTAAGTGGCCCAGTATATAGTAGCTGGACATATGTGCAGGATGTCTTTTTAAGAATGAATAGAAAAAAAAGTCTAGACTTTATGGACAAAAGTCAGTTTTACACAAACCCAGTCTGTCCATTGACCGTTTAAATCCCAGGGGTCTATTTGTGAGACCACTTAAATTCCTCACCTTTGTACCCACAGGCCTAGTCGCATAGTAATACTGAAAGAGCTGAGTAGCTACCGAACCCTTAAAAATACATATACCGCATTTGGAAATCTTCTGCTGTACTTACTGGGGCCGAATATGGCCTGACACTGGCTGTCATAGTGCTGGCACTGGCCGTTGTAGCAGAAGGCCTGGCCCTGTCGGCACGGGTGGCCGTTCTGTTTGAAAACGTCACTCTGACACAGAGCCGTCGAGCCGTTACAATACTCAGGCAGATCACACTCATCTGTGCTGCTCCTGCAGACGGTGCCACCAGGAAGGTACTGAGAAAGAGACATTATAAATAATTTGTGAGTAACTGATCTGAAAATAGACCAGAATTTCAGCATAACATTACAGTGGGCCCATGTCATCTCCATACCGATGTCTCAAATGCCTCTCCTCACCTCTTGTTTACTTATTCATGTATAATAGCTAACTGTAACAAGTGGAGAAACTGTAGATTCTGAACTTTCAAACCATACCGTCGCCATTTGTTGGAGGCGTAACATCATGATCACCTCCTTTTTTCTACGCGCACTGTCCATTTTATCAGCTCCACTTACTGTATAGCTGCACATTGTAGTTCTACAGTTACAGACTGTAGTCCATCTGTTTCTCTGATACTCTGTTACCCTGTTCTTCAGTGGTCAGGACCCTCATGGACCCTCACAGAGCAAGTACTGTTTGGGTGGTGGGTCATTCTCAGCACTGCAGTAACACTGACGTGGTGGTGGTGTGTTAGTGTGTGTTGTGCTGGTCTGAGTGGATCAGACACAGCAGTGCTGCTGGAGTTTTTAAACACTGTGTCCACTCACTGTCCACTCTATTAGACACTCCTACCTCGTCAGTCCACCTTGTAGATGTAAAGTCAGAGACGACAGCTCATCTGCTGCTGCAGTTTGTGTTGGTCATCCTCTAGTCCTTCATCAGTGGTCACAGGACGCTGTTGGCTGGATATTTTTGGTTGGTGCACTATTCTCAGTCCAGCAGCAACACTGAGGTGTTTAAAAACTCCAGCAGCACTGCTGTGTCTGATCCACTCAGACCAGCACAACACACACTAACACACCACCACCACGTCAGTGTTACTGCAGTGCTGAGAATGATCCACCACCCAAATAGTACCTGCTCTGTGAGGGTCCATGGAGGTCCTGACCACTGAAGAACAGGGTAACAGAGTATCAGAGAAACAGATGGACTACAGTCTGTAACTGTAGAACTACAGAGTGCAGCTATACAGTAAGTGGAGCTGATAAAGTGGACAGTGAGTGTTGTCAGAATGTGAGGCCTGATTGGTGTATGACCCCATCACTGTAGACCCCTTATTCAAGCACAGATTTGAAACGGCAGCTTTCATATGATTCACTCATTCTCTCATTCATCATCGTAAACCGCTTATCCCCCTGGGCTGTTGGGGTGCTGGAGCCTATCCCAGCGCTTGTTGGGCACTCATTACTCACACCTAGGGAGCATAATTAAGCATCTCCAATTGGCCTGACTGCTTGTCTTTGGACTGTGGGAGGAAACCAGAGCAGCTGGAGGAAACCCACACAGACATGGGGAGAATCAAACCCAGGCCCTTCATTCTGTGAGGCAACAGCTCTAGATAGTTCATTTCTGGCTATTTCCATGCAGTGAAGTTGTACTATCACCAAATAATGTCAAATTCAAAGTATCATTTCCAAGCAAAACACAGCACTGATGCAGCAATATCACTAATATGATGACGCTGCACTATAGTTCAACCACTGTGACTGTTTTCCATTATTATACTACTATCCTTAGAGCGCTATAACAGACCTCTCTGCTCCCTTTATCTATTTCACCCTTTTAAGTTAATGTGGTTGGTGTAGTGTAGTTGTTTGCACTGCTACCTTCTACACTGTAGACTGTGGTTCAATCCCCACCTGAGCAGGCACCCTATACTACACCAATAAGAGTCCTTGGGCAAGACTCCTAACACCACCTTGGCCTCCCTGTGTAAAATGATCAAATTGTAAGTCGCTCTGGATAAGAGCGTCAGCCAAATGCTGGAAATGTAAACGATTTATTCTTCCATGCCTTTTAGTGCAGTAATTGTTCTAGGTAATATCCCTGCACCACTGCACCCAGTACTGGTCACCTTATTCTTTTATGGACAATTTTATCCTTTAAAAAAAACAAAAAACATTTATTTATTCTTTTATACTGTGTTTATGTTTACATCTCTACTCTTTTCTTATTCTATACATTGTATCTTCAGCCTATAGTTGTGTTTGTACTTTTATACTTCATAATTACAACTTTAATTAAGCCTCTACAGGCAGCAATGACAATAAAGGCATCCTATCAGTAACATTAGCACTGGAGAATGTCCCATGTCCAGACATGCTCATAGAAGAACTATGGATAAATGGTGTTCTCACTAGATGTCGGTGAAGAAGCTGCGTTCACTATATTTTCATGCTCACGTGATTTTATGTTCAAACGAAACAACTGAAGGTAGATGCTCTGCTTTTTAAATAAGATAATAAGTCCAATGTGATTATTCAGGTTTAGCTACACAAGCTAAGGCAATTAACTGTGATTATTTCGATCATTTGACAGCCCTGGCAATTTCATAACTCTAGGTAAATGAAGATGTAATCACCCTCTAATAACTCTAAGACTTCAAAGGGGCTGGAATGTAATGAATGCTTTAATCTAAATAAAGAGATTAATACGTTAATGTTTATGACAGCGATGTGTATGTGTGGGTTGGCGCGTGTGTGTAACAGTGATCACCCTGCAGTGTTTGCAGCAGACGCCATAGGCACACTGCGCTCCAGCTCGAAGCTTGCACGTCTTGGGCTCACAGCAGGGGTCCTTCTCACACTCCTATAACACACACACACACACACACACACACACAAAAATCTGAGCTCTCTGCCTGCGACAAAGCCACACACACTCTCTCTCCATCCACATGGAGCTGGAATAGTTTTACCCAGGGAGGGTCTTTAATATAAGCGCTCACCAACAAAATTCATGGTTTTAATCAAATGAATCTGCGCTATGTAGTACTTAAAGTAATAACTGTGGACTAATTCTAACAATATGAATCTGCAGTGTGTGTAGTTGTACAGATATGTACAATGTACATATGATGTACAATATGGAGCTCCCTCAGTAATAGTAGTCCTGTTCCAGTCCACCTCATGCTAATGCAATAACAAAGTCTGTTAAACAAACACAGCTTTACGGTGTGTTGTTATTGTTATTGAGTGTGTCCTGTGGCATGACAAACATCTGGGATATGACCTTTCTGTCTGGGTTATCTGTGGGAATTTGGAACCAACTGGACAAGCAAATCGTGACAAATTTAATTGCACAGCCTCCTGTGGGAAAACTAATCCAGCTCCAATAGTACTTAAGCCTCTACTTCATGCATTATGAGAGCAATTAAAAAAAAAACAGTAATTTATTAACTGGTCCTTGATTTATTTTTCTGGACCTGATTATTAAATTCAAAAACATTAAAACAAACCAAAAATAACGTGTGCTGGTGTCCTTTAGATTATGTTGCCTTGAGGCAACATTATACGACAATGGGGGAAAATGATATAGAGCTGTGTTCCTCGAAGTAGTGGGACCTGGCTTGTGACTGGCTAAATCCATTCCAGTCACTCAATGCTACTTCTAGGCAAAAAACACACACTATATTGCCAAAAGTGTTTGCTCGTCTGCCTCCACACGCATATGAACTTGAGTGACATCCCATTCTTAATCCATAGGGTTTAATATGATGTCGGCCCACCCTTTGTAGCTACAACAGCTTCAACTCTTCTGGGAAGGCTTTCCACAAGGGTTAGGAGAAGCACATTTGTGAGGTCAGACACTGATGTTGGACGAGAAGGCCTGGCTCACAGTCTCCACTCTAATTCACTCCAAAGGTGTTCTGTCGGGTTGAGGTCAGGACTCTGTGCAGGCCAGTCAAGTTCTTCCACACCAAACTGGCTCATCCATGTCTTTATGGACCTGCTTTGTGCACTGGTGCGCAGTCATGTTGGAACAGGAAGGGGTCGTCCCCAAACTGTTCCCACACAGTTGGGAGAATGAAATTGTCCAGAATCTCTTGGTGCTGAAGCTTTAAGAGTTCCTTTCACTGGAACTAAGGGGCCGAGCCCAACTCCTGAAAAACAACTCCACACCATAATCCCCCCTCCACCAAACTTTACACTTGGCACATGTGACCACATGTGGTCAGACAAGTACCGTCTCCTGGCAACCGCCAAACCCAGACTCGTCCATCGGATTGCCAGATGGAGCAGCGTGATTGGTCACTCCAGAGAACACGTCTCCACTGCTCTAGAGTCCAGTGGTGGCGCTTTACTCCACTGCATTCCACTCTTTGCATTGCACTTGGTGATGTAAGGCTTGGATGCAGCTGCTCGGCCATGGAAACCCATTCCATTAAGCTCTCTACGCTGTTCTTGAGCTGATCTGAAGGCCACATGAAGTATGGAGGTCTGTAGTGATTGACTCTGCAGAAAGTTGGTGACCTCTGTGCACTATGCCCCTCAGCATCCGCTGACCGCTCTGTCATTTTACGTGGCCGACCACTTCATGGCTGAGTTGCTGTCGTTTCCAATCACTTCCACTTTGTTATAATCCCACTGACAGTCGACTGTGGAATATTTAGTAGTGAGGAAATTTCACGACTGGACTTGCTGCACAGGTGGCGTCCGATCACGGCACCACGCTGGAATTCACTGAGCTCCTGAGAGCGACCCATTCTTTCACTAATGTCTGTAGAAGCCGTCTGCAGGCCTAGGGGCTCGGCTTTATACACCTGTGACCATGGAAGTGACTGGAACACCTGAATTCAATGAATTGGATGGGTGATTGAATACTTCTGGCAATATAGTGTATTTCTGTGAATTCTCATGAAAAAAAAAACCCCACTGATACTGAACGTTTAAAAAGAGGTTTAAATGTGACCACTAAGTAGTAGTATGGACAAGTACATGCTTTTTATTGACTCACTCCTCTATCTATTGTTAACCCTATCTGTGTCTTTAAATATGTATAATGTTATTGTAAAGTGAGCAAATGAGTTTGTTGCCCTGAGGCAACATCATGCAACAGAAGGTTAAGGCTTCACATTGTAAACCTGACTGCAATATTCATATTTTTTATTCCGCCGTGATCATTCTGCCATCCGTAAGTGCTGCACATGTCATTAGAGTGTCCCATACCTTAAAATGACCTATAAACATACATTTTTTCATCAGGTTAAAGCTGTTGTTGACCCACTATCTACACATGCTCGCTGTCAGGCCTAAATCTTATATGTCAATTTCTGCATAATTTGAAAACTCGTCTTACCGTTCGTCTTGCGTTAAAATTCCACGGTTAACAGTTCAACAGAAATGATCACACTATTGTCACATTCAGCCCATACAATCACATTTGTGCCATTTGTTCCTGTTATTCTGAATGTAGCCTTAGTATTAAAGCTCTTTCTCTTTGTTTCCACGCAGACTGTACTTAGCTGAGCGGACTTGCCTCCTCAGAGCCGCAGTCGCACTCCTCTCCCACATCCACCAGCTTGTTGCCGCAGTAGGGGGCGCTGTAGGCCTCGTCGGGCCGTGGGACATTCAGCAGGCAGCTACCTCCGGCGTTCAGGATCATCTTCTCAAAATCATCTGCACTGCAGCTGCTGAAGTTGCGTGATCCACTGCGAGAAGAGGAGACAGATGGAAGGAAGGAGATTACAACCCATTTTTTTAAGCTGTAAGATACGACCGATCACGGGAGAGATCAGACTCTCCAACCAATACTCTGACTGTCATGCCTCACAGAAACAAGGCGACATTTCTTTTGTGATTTTCTTTTATGACACGTGATAAAAGAGTTAAAGCTGTTCATAGAGGATGTAAATTAATTGCAGATTCATTAAATGGCAACGTAATAAATAAGGTAATTACAGTATAACAGTATCTCTACATAGACACATAGCCCTACACTCACGTCGCCCCTGAGTTCATGATGCAGCTGCCCACGTCGCATCTGCAGGGCCGTCCATCGTCGTGGTTCATGCCCAGGTTATGGCCCAGCTCATGAGAAACGATGGAGGCAAACGACACCACGTTTTTATTGCTGAACTAAGGAGAGGACGAATTGACACACAAACACGGAGGCAGCATTAGTCTGAGTATCAAAGCGGGCTCAGGCAGCAGATGAAGCTCATGGGAGCATTAAGGACAGAGATGAGACCAGGCAGAGAAACATACGGCATTAATCCCACCACCATGACTCCTGGAACACGCTGTGCCCACAAACGCCATCCCCGCTGTACCCCCGAACCCCTTCTTCCTGCAGAGAGAGAGAGAAAGAAAGAGAGGAAGAGAGAGAAACAGATTACATTAATAATAATAATAATAATAATAATAATAATAATAATAATACCAACGTAATAACAGCATTACTACTACAAATGATAATAATAATAATAATAATAATAATAATAATACAACCAACAGTGATTCAGTGCAGTGCTGATCTGTAATGAACACTTTTATACATCATCCAACGTTAAAAAATACCATTTAAAATGATAATTTTACATAAAATCTAATCTGTACCTTTGTTTTAACAAAAATACAAGAAGATAAAAGAAAACAGAAGTCAATCTTATGGAGATTAAGCAAAATAAATATAAAACAGAACTTTATATACAATAGAAGATGAAAAATAAACTATAAAACCAACTAAATTAAACTGTAATAGTGTAGGAAAGTATTTGTTTTATTTTATTTTGTTCATTTGTCTTTTTTTCCAATTTATTTTTACGTTTTACACTTTGGTTCGGTACTTTATTTATTACTAGTGTATTCTTCTTATTACCCTTCTACTAACCACAAAGGTTCAATAAATAGATTTTGGTAAAAGTTAATTAATGCAAAGTAAAATAAAACTAAAGCTTGCCAAAAATCCAAGAAACAAAAAGAAAGAAATTAAAAGACGCTTTTGCCCACAGATGTTGACTGCTAGTGTGTTTTGGTGCATATCGCCGCCGTCGAACCAAAACTGCGTTTTTCCATTTTTGAGATATTTGGAAATTGCCTGTTGCCCTTCATACTGTGTGTAAATTTCATGATGAATGGAACAAAAGAAACGGCCCAAAATGACTTGGGAAAAACGTCTGGTTCCATTGATTTAGACTAAAAGTAAAGTAGGTTTTTTCCTTCTCCTGTAAAGTTACGATGTTGGAGATGTCATATGAACCCTGAATCAGATTCAGCGTGTTTCTGTTTTGGGACTAGAGCAGAGCGATCCAGCTGTAACACTGCTGTAAGAGCGTGGTGTCGGGGGTGAGGGAGCACTAACAGGATGAGCTGGGCGCTGTCATGGCGACGGCGAGGTACCAGCTCCTTTTCCCTCCACTGAGTGAACCGGCCGAGAACTTCACCCGCACTGCCGTCCGTATTGATGAGGTTCACCACTGACCAGATCTCCAAGCCCACCAAGACCACACGGATATTCAGAGGGACATACATCTGAGAGAGAGAGAGAGAGAGAGAGAGAGAGAATGATAAAAAGAAATGATGAAATAAAGGAAGAGGGAAATATGGGTAAATTGTGGTAAAGCAGCAGGTTTGATGATGAACGCTGTTAAAGATCTCCAGCGTGTCTCACACTGAACTTACACTGTCAACAAAGTTGGCGAGCTGCACCATCTCTTCTCTCACCGCCGTCTGATTCCTGTTAGTGTAGTTAAACTGCAGGAGGGAGAGAGAGAGAGAGAGAGAGAAATGAGAGAGAGAGGATAGATGAGATATGACAGACAGACAACACAGAGACGAGAAAGAAAGATGACAAAGTGTGACGAGAGAAGAGAAAGAGAGTGAGGAGAAAGACAAGAGAGAGATGACAGAGATGACAGAAAGGAGAGCGACACGAGGGAGAGAGACGAGAGAGAGATGACGACAGAGGCGAGAGGAGAAAGAGACAAAAGAGAGGAGAAAGACGAGAGAGAGAGAGAGAAAGAAAGAGGAGAAAGAGACAAGAGATGACAGAGACAAAAAAGAGAGGAGAAAGACGAGAGAGAAAGAAAGGAGACATATGAGAGATGACAGACAAGAAAGAGAGAAAGAGAGAGGAGAAAGAGACAAGGGAGAGAGTGATGACAGCGAGAGAGAGAGAGAGAGAGTGAGAGGAGAGACGAGACACAGTTCAACACTGCAACACCACCTAATAACACCTGATCATCCATAACATCACATAGGAAAGAAACCCCACAGTAACAGCATTCGCTGTTTTTTAGCCCCATTCACAGGCAAATTCATGGGTGCTCAATACAGCTGTATGTGGATGGAATGACCTTCCCTGAAAAATATAAACCAAAACTGTTCTAGCACCTCCACTCGTCGTTAATGCTCTGTTTCTCAGACCTTCCACGTTGTTTTCAGTGCTGTCCTGATCCTCACAGCCCCGCTCCATTTCCACAATCTGTGCACTTACAGGGCAAAAGTCCCCAAAGGGCACAAGCCTTAAAAGCATGCACTTGGAACGGTCCTGTACAACCCACAGCCTGTACACGTAGCCATTTTTAAAGAAATGGCTTGACAAAAAAGTCAAATTTAAACAATCTTCCTCCTCAACCAGCCAAGACAGGTTTCATCATTATGCTAAGAGGCTAACCATGTTAACACTGGAAGTCAATAGTCACCCAAATCTTTTCTGCAAATGCATTCCCAAAGGGTCTCTCGTCCCACTCAAACAACGTTCAGGTCTTCATTAAGGTTGCACAGACTTGGGACATGAGGTGTTGTGATACAAGATGCATGCCCTACCACGCAGCCCTTAGCCCTCTGTTTCACACGTTCACGTCTAGGGGCAGGGTGTCCCAATTTTCGTTGAGATAGAGAGGTGGGGCCAAGTTTTGGGGCTACATGACCCTCCAAACTGGTTTTTCAGAGACTCCAAACAGAGTGTTATGAGTAAAAGAGAAAAACTGGTAAGATGGAGAACAAGAGACCAAAGAAACCCACACGTGAGAATTTCCTCCACTGTATCATCTTTAGTTTAACATTGTTTCAGTGTATTATGGTCTTTTTCTTCATAGCAACCATAAAAAATTGCTAATGTTTCGGGAGCTAGCTAGTTAACTTTCCCATCCCACCTTAAATAGCCCAGCAGCTCTGACGCCTGAAGCGCCAGAATGTAACTGCTGCACCGTTTAAGGTGGAACGGGAAAATTCAAACAAGAAACTGGTGAATATCTGACTTCAGCTTCATATCGCCTTCATGGCAGTCATGGGCTAGAGGTTAAAGAACCAGCCTCGTGACCGGAAGGTCGACAGCACGTGACTGAGGTGTCCTTGAGCAAGACACCTAACCCCCAACTGCTCCCCGGGCCGTGGATTGGGCTGCCCACCGCTCCAAGCAAGTGTGCTCACTGCCCCCTAGTGTGTATGTGGTGTTTCACTTCACGGATGGGTTAAATTTCCCCGTTGTGGGACGAATAAGGGTCACTAAATGTAACTAAAGCCCAGCAGTGAGGAGCTGAACTGCAGACGGGCAGGGTCGCCTCCAGAGCAGCGCTAGTAGCTGTTAAGGAAGTGATGCTCTTTTTATTTGAGGGTCCAATTTCTGAGGGGTAGATTTCAACAACTCAGTTCCAAGGGGTTAGGGTGACACTCAAAATCAAGGGCTAGGGGTAAAATGAAGAAACGAGACTGGGCCTTAACATCCGTTTTGACTGGAAATGGAATAAATGTAAATTACAGAATATCCCTCAGTAAAACTAAACCAGCCAGAACAGCGCTTCAGTCTATGACATCAGTAATGCTGCCAGTCCAGATTCAGACTTTTAACGCCTTTTAAAGTGTCATGTTAACATAAGAATAGAGCAGGTGGCCTGTGTTTGTTCTGTTCTGCATTGAGAGGCACAAGATCATCTCAAATTACAGGCCAACCAGCCAGCCTGCTGCTCTGGGAAAGGCCAGGTTCACATACATTAACCTCATAACCTGTCAGAGCACAACAAACCCAAAGGTCTGACTGATCTCAGCGTGCAAGCTCTCCTCCATTCCGAGTGCTGGAGACTCAAGGCCTGATCATCAGACCCATCAGTCCGTCAGATACCGTCAGAGCATCGGGCTGGGACGGACGGACAGACAGCACTGATTGTTTTAAACAGACCATTCAGCCGCCTCATTGGATTACACTGTGACTGAACTGGGCAGGGTGGCTGGACCGGAAAAGACAGCACCAGCTTTAACACCGCAGTCTGCTGTGGATATTCAGAGGTTCACCAACGTTGCGCGCACAGCTGTTCTTGTTCTAATTTCAGTCTGAAATGCTGTGTGTCTTCAGGCGGAGGTTCCAGCTGTGCACCTTCTGAATTAGTACCAAAACATTGTGCTGGCTTTCATATTAAAAATCAACATTCGTAAAGCGGACATGTTTCACACGGTATCGATACGGACTACCATGCCATTGTACTGACAGACATCTTTCATAATAAAAGTCCTCTTTTCATATTTTGTTTAAAAACCTCTATTATTTCCAGTGAAACGTCTCATTTCCGGACAGCCAAAATAACAAAGACCTCGCTTTGGCCATTTGGTCATTAAGTGCTTTGACACCCATATCACCTACACTTTCAACATTTTTTTATCTTAAACATTTGTATTTTGCACTTTGTTGTTCTTTTTCCCCTTTTAGTCTATGTACTCGTAAAAAAATGTATTGTGCCAAAGTATTAATTCAACAGTCTATACATTGTTGAGGAAAATGTTCCCACCACCATACTAACGTTCAGTTGAATCAATGCTCATTGTATACTTATGTGCGATTGACAGTCTGTACAGTAAAGCGGCATGTAAAGAAACGACAGGCGAAATGCTCCTAGGTGTCAAAGTATGTCCTGACCAACAAGGTCATTTTGATTATTTTAGAAAATAATGTGCTTTAGTGAAAATAGTATAGTTTTCCAAAATAAAAAAAAAAATGAGCGCTTTTATTCTGAAAAATGTCTCAGTAAAATGACACAGCAGTCCATATTAATGTGGATTTAACTGAATGCTGATTTCAACACTCATGATCATGCTATGAAGTGTTTATGTAGGATGTTATGAGTGTGTTATGCAGACACCTTTCAAGTAAAGTGTTTCCCAAAATTCAGGCTTCAAACTGGCTTCTACTGTTGACTTTACCTGTACTAATTTTACAGATAACAAGACGTCATACAGTGTCAGAAACCACATCTCTTAGAGATTAATAACTCACCACAGTGGGCGCCAAGAGTGCACTGAATTAGTGCAAGCGTCCCACTACTCGTTCCATATTTTGTGGTGTTGTAGCTCCAGCATTAGATAAACTAAGCTATCAACCAAGAACTAGTGTCAATCAAATCTGACTGATGATGATGACCTCACCGCCTCCTCATGTTTGTATTTGCAATCACAAAGACCAAACTCGGTCTCGGTCAGATACCCACAGGTTAGTCATAGCTTAACAGGCTTCTCCAATAACATGAGGCTTTAAGGTGAAACATTTACTGAGGCGCTTTAACAATTAAACATACAAAGTAACGTTTTTTGAATGTCTCACACGCTTCAAACTGATGTGTTTAAACTAGAGCGATCATAAAAAGTTCACGTAAACCACTGTTAGTTTTGCGCTAACCATCTTTCTCCTTATTATGCTTCTAATCTGTGGAACTGAATTCCACCTTTCATTAGGCGGTCGAACTCTGTAGATGCTTCTGAGAAACATCTGAACACGTATCTTTAACTCGGTTTTCTGATATTTCTTCAGATGGTTTCAATTAACACCCTTAACTTTAACTTCAACCCTTCAATTCTTTTGCACTTCTTTTTTTATTGCTGTGACCAACCAGTAACAAAGATAGAAGAAAATCAGTCAACTGTTAAAATGTATCCCTGTCTGTAAAGCAGCTCTACAGAATGTATATAAAAACATGATCTTTAAATAGTTATTAATAACATTACTTGTGCCAATTAGCATTACTGTAAAGGCTGTGAAGGCAGAATAAACAAAGGCTACTTATAAAGTGAAGATTTATATATAACACATTGCACACGATCCTGTGAACTGCAAAAAAAAAACATTCAAGGGATAAAAAAGGTTCATAAAATAATTGGACCTTTACAATTTATGCCATTTATTGCTGGTACATCTGGTGTAGTGTTAGAGCACCTTCACAGCATTTTCCTACAGGGATATTAAAAGAAAAAAAAATTAGTTTTGCTAAATTTCCTTTGGGATCAATACAGTGTCTGTCTGTCGGTCTGTCTGGTCTGTCTGGTCTGTCGGTCTGTCTGGTCTAAAAATTTGAACAGAAAAAATGTTGGAATGTCCATATTAAGACACCCCACCCACCACGCAATTAAATATTACATAATCTTGCTTTGCTCATTTCCACTTCTTTCTTGTGCACCACTTCGCAAGGCCCACGAGCCAATCAGAGAACTGCCTTTAAATTGCTGACTGCTGACACTGACGCTGATTCAAGATGCTAAATCCCGCTGATGAGGGCTGACTACAGCCAACCGCGCGGGACGCACCACAAACACTACGGGTGGCGGTCAGCCACAGACATACACGGCCCGTCTGACAGCCGACAGTCAGCTTCTTGTGTCAGGGATCCTAAAGAAGCAAATATCAAACACCAAACTTCATTAGGCTGAGCTGGTACGTTTGGGGGAAAAGGGAGGAAAACAGTGTGAATATAACATTTTCCCAAACTTTCGCTTTACGAAGGACAGGAGACTTACTCTTTCATTGTCGACCACCAGCAGAAGCTCCACATAATGCGTCTGGTGCATCACTGCTCTCTTTTTCTACAGGTGGGATACATGCGTGAGGACATGGTGTTAGACAGACATGTAATCAGACAGACAGGAAACGTTCTGTATAAATACTCGCACAAACATTCCTGTAAGCGGTGCTATTCACACTGACCCTGATCAGA
Source organism: Pygocentrus nattereri (assembly GCF_015220715.1). NCBI lineage: Eukaryota > Metazoa > Chordata > Actinopteri > Characiformes > Serrasalmidae > Pygocentrus > Pygocentrus nattereri. The sequence goes on from NC_051239.1 coordinate 5,939,940, forward strand.
TGACTGACAGATCGACCAGGCGTGATGTCGTGAGCGTGGCGATCCTCTGCGTGTCCAGGAGATGCTTGGTTGTCATGGTGATCAGAATGGGGTGTTGCACAGGTCAGAGGCTCCGCCTTCACGTCCTCCAGCCGGTAAACCAGGTGCTCGTCATCCACCGAGCCCTCCAGTGGCTCAATGCCCAAACTGGTGTTCTCCATGTGGATCACACCCCTGACGCGCGCGCACACACACACACACACACACACACACACACACACACACACACACTTCAGCACCTCTCGACTCATTTTAATTTTCTTATTGATATTCAACACTATCAACACTATTACGGTCATATGCAAAAGTTTGGGTACACTTGGTTTGCCATGTTTTGTTGATACTCTAAGTGAAAATAAGTGAACACATCCTCCACAGAGAACACATGTCTGTGCATTTTAATGCACAATTATTTTTAAAATTAAGTATATTGGGGGAAAAAATAAAATTGTGGCCTGTGCAAAAGTTGAACTCAGCAAATAGGTGGACGACATGTTAAAACCTTTGCATATGACTGTACACTGTTTTTCAATACTCAAATCTTGAGACAACAGTGATACAACACTAGGAAAAGAACAGTGATGCACTTAGAAATGAGTTTTCCTACCGTAACCCAGAGCACAGGCTCAGTGCAACTGAAGAGCCACCCACATCCTCCACGTACCCACGGTAATGACAGTGATTCTGAGAGAGAGAGAGACCGAGAAAGACAGAGAGAGAGAGAGAGAGAGAGAGAGAAAGAGAGAGAGAGAGAGAGAGAGAGAGAGAGAGAGAGAGAGAGAGAAAGAGAGAAAGAGAGACAGAGAGAGAGAGAGAGAAAGAGAGAAAGAGAGACAGAGAGAGAGAGAGAGAAAGAGAGACAGAGAGAGAGAGAGAGAGAGAGAGAAAGAGAGAAAGAGAGACAGAGAGAGAGAGAGAGAGAGAGAGAGAGAGAGAGAGAGAGAGAGAGAGAGTTTTTAATTAATTAAAATTTTACGTCCCTTCACAGATAAAATACTAAGAATGCACAGATATAAGAGACCTGGGCCGATACTGATATCCAAAACTTCCTATTTACATTTTCCGATGCTGATACTGATGCAGACACACAAACATTAACAAAATGACATAGGATGAGATAAGATGGTGCTTCAGTGGTTGTTTAGTAAAGAAAATGGTTCTATACAGAATCAAGAACGCTCAAAGAACCCTTTGCATGATTAAAGCATCCTTCGTATCATCAAAGGGCTCTTCAGACTGATGTTAAATGTGCATGAATGAGCTGTAGACGGGCTCATGTAGAACCTTGTTGAAAAGCTTGACACATTAACAATCGCAGAACCCTTTTGGGTGCTATATAGAACTATTCACAACTCATCCTCCATCAGTCTGAAGAACCATTTTCTGATGCAAAGAACCCTTTAATCATGCAAAGCGTTCTTTAAGTGTTTATTTCTTTACTGAAGAAGTTTAGATGTATATTATGTGTATAAAGCCGAGCCCCTAGGCCTGCAGACTGCTTCTACAGACATTAGTGAAAGAATGGGTCGCTCTCAGGAGCTCAGTGAATTCCAGCGTGGTGCCGTGATCGGACGCCACCTGTGCAGCAAGTCCAGTCGTGAAATTTAATCACTACTAAATATTCCACAGTCGACTGTCAGTGGGATTATAACAACGTGGAAGCGATTGGGAACGACAGCAACTCGGCCATGAAGTGGTCAGCCACATAAAATGACAGAGCGGGGTCAGCGGATGCTGAGGGGCATAGAGAGCAGAGGTCACCGACTTTCTGCAGAGTCAATCACTACAGACCTCCAAACTTCATGTGGCCTTCAGATCAGCTCAAGAACAGCGTAGAGAGCTTTATGGAATGGGTTTCCATGGCCGAGCAGCTGCATCCAAGCCTTACATCACCAAGCGCATCATGCAAGGCGTGGAATGCAGTGGAGTAAAGAACCGCCACTGGACTCTAGAGCAGTGGAGACGAGTTCTCTGGAGTGACCAATCGCGCTTCTCCGTCTGGAAATCTGAGGGACGAGTCTGGCTTTGGTGGTTGCCAGGAGACGGTACTTGTCTAACTGCGTTGTGCCAAGTGTAAATTCCCATAAACACACTCCTAACCCTTGTGGAAAGCCTTCTCAGAAAGGTTGAAGCTGTTAGAGCTGCAAAGGGTTGGCTGACATCATATTAAACCCTATGGATTAAGAATGGGATCTCACTGAAGTTCATATGCGTGTGAAAGCAGAAGACTGGTGTTTTTAACTACCAATCGCAGTGGACAATCAACATCTCAGTTCCACACGGGTGAGAAGGAGATGCTCTCAGAACCAGATCCAGACAAGTTAAGCGCTAATAGGATTCTGGAGTGTCCGGCAGCCTCGTCTTCCCAGCACTTACAGCTTTCTGTTACTAATCACATTACATAACCACGTCAACCTGGTCATTAGAGGCTACTGACATCATCCTCCGCTGGACGAGTTCTATTCCTGCTGTCTACCAGCTCAGACCTGCTAACATACTCTCTAATCTCAGGTCCAGGTGGTACTAATATAACACTAGAGCTGTGACAGAAGAAAAAATGTATTTAAACATAGAACCAACGATATTTACTATTTGTTCATGTTTGCCATTTGAATAGAAATAAATATAAGAACACTACTGATACAGTACTGTGCAGAAAGACCACCACTCATTTGTTTAAATTACAGCCATTAGGTACAATTATTTATTATCAGGAGACATTTCTGAGAAAATCAGATATAAAATGATTCACTTCCATAAGGACGATGATCAAACTGGAGCTCCAAAACTCAAAAACTAATGAAAAAGAAAGGAGGACTCCTAAGAACCATCTGGAAGACCATGAGGCCACCAACACTGTCAGATACTGCACTGAAAGCTTTCATCGTTGCGAGAGAGGAGAAAATCAAGCTGCTGAAAACATCCATGGGTGTTTCTGTCCATCCTTCCACTGTGAGAAGACCACTCAGCGCTGTAGGTCTGAAAGGATGTGTAGCTGTTCAAGAAGCCTCAATGTCTGTGTTTACATATACGATTTTTAGCCAGTCTGATTGAATACGTTCAGATTATAGATGAAGATTGAGGTGTTTATATTCTCACTCTTCTCAACAATCTGTTTACATACTCTCTACAGGGAATCCAATCCAAAATTACACGCATGCTTAAAGCACCACTTATTGTAGATGTTACTATAACAACGAGCATCACGTGAGTCCAATCAGAATGAGATGAGCAGCAGTGAGAAGTGCTTCTGTTTTTAATTCCATTAAAATTAAAATTAAAATTAATTTCAGGAAAACGTCCTTCACATGTCATTATTACAGAAGGCCGAGAGGAAGACGTCGTGTTCTGAGACACATAAGCTGGACATCCATCCCAACGCCGTCTTTTAAAGATCAGAGCATGAACTTCGTCTCCTCTGCAGACCAGTTTCTGTTCCGCCATGTCGAACGGCTTAAACTTTCCGAAGGGGAATGTAATCGGATTCACACGGATGTTATTCTTCCATTTAATAGATTATTTACAGGATCACCCACCTCGTTCAATCGGACAGAAACTGTATTCCGAAAGGCCTCAATCTGACTAGACTATTTTGACTGAGGTGTTTAAATGGACGTATTCTATTCCGATTGGGCTATTAGTAGGATTATTAATGGATTATCAGTCGGCATGTAAATGTGGCTACTGAGAAAAGGAGACAGACGCATCAAACAAAGAAGCGACTGGTATTCCAGACCTCAACATCACTGAACGTGTTCATTATTTGGATTGAAAGAAGCAGAAAACACAAACAACTTCTCAGACTGAACTTAGGTAGTGTGGAAACAGATCCCTGCAGAGTCTTTAACGTCTGCCCACAGAGAGAGGAATTTTTATCACTGCCCGAGGGAGCTGATAAGTGCAGCTGACCCTTTGCATTCAAGTCACATGATTATCCAAAAAGCACATATGCATACACACTTCCTGCATCATTCCCAGAGGAGTTTGTAAAGGCCGTCCCTCCATGTGAGCTGATCCCATAACTGCTTCCCAGCCTCAGCTTTGAAGAGTGACATTCCTTCCGGAACGTTTCCTGCCTCCGGTTTTCTCATCTCAGCAAAAAAAATAAATCACTCATTTCTGGAGTTCTGACCACTAAAGCTCAAGATGCAGCATCAGGAGCTTTGACTGAACCTTTAAAGCCAATGCAAAACAGCAATATACAGCATATCATTCATCTTCAACAATGTTGTCAATACTGTTGACGCACATATCTGATAGTAAAGACCCTGAAAGTGAAGTTAAAAATCTGCTCATTCATACTTTGTGTCACCAACTACACTAGATGTCCAAAAGTATCCAGACACGCCTTCTACTGCATGAAGTCACCTACTTAAGGTGCCATCACTGCTGACACAGGCATTCAAATTGCACAAGCACAGCTCGGATAATCTTTATAGAAAAGCATCTACCAATACAACGAGATACTCTGGAGCAGCGACACATGAGCCTAAGGCAGGGGTCAGCAACATGCGGTTCTTTTACTGCCCTGTTGAGGCTGCACAGCAGAATTAGCTTTTTAGGTAAAGATAAAATATTCCTATCTTAATAATCAAAATAACGCTCTGATCTTAAACTCTGGAGTCGTTGCAAAACTGCTAATTGACCCTTTAACGCTGAAAGTTGTGCAGACAGCTGGTCACCATAATGACAAAGACAACAATCTTGCCTAGTTAGCACCTAATGAAACCCTGAACATCGATAATTTGGAGAGGAATGGACTGATTTGCTTTTAGAATCACTCAGCTTGTTTCCTGATATGTTCTGCAGTCGGCGTCTCTTACCAGCCTCTTGTTCGAATTTTCCTGATCCACCTTAAATGGTGCAACAGTTGCATTTTGGCACCTCAGTCACCATTTAAGATGGAACGGGAAAATTTGAACAAGAAGCTGGCGAACATAAAGAAATGAACATTGAGAGATATTTTACAAGAAACTTCCACTTTTGCAATAAAGTTTTCGTTTATATTAGATTTTTAGCCTGTACTAAGCCATTAGCACACAATGAGACACCTTCACAGCCAAGACGGTAAAACAGACATAAAATGTTGTGGCTCTCCAGACGGTTTGATGTGTTGAAAGGACATAACGCATCTTCTTAATATTTGGGTTGCCGACCCCTGGTCTAAGGTCACCATGCCCAATGCCAAGTGTCTGTTAGAAGGGTATAAAGCCTCAGCACTGGGACCGACCTCATTAATGCTATTGTGGCTGAATGCAAGCAAATCCGCACAGCAATGAAGATCACATGCTGTTACCAACACGTCTAACTCGGAGGCGTGTATTCAGATTAAAATATAAATATCACCATGAGATGAGATCAGAAGAGACCACAGCGTGGTCTCCAGTTAAACAGGAAATAATCAGGATGCTTTCCTAAGTACTGATGAGTCAGAAATGAACTGGATTTTTGTGTCGAGCTCAAAATCTGCAGAGTGAATCCAGACTACAGTTGCACGATGCATCAACGGTGCTTTTTCCTTTCAATACTTTCAATTCTTGAAATATACTGGTATCAGCTTGCAATTCTAGGTTGGTGCATCCCTAGTAGCAAAAGTTCCAGTGTTAGAGCTAGCTGCTCTATGGTAACACCCAGTCACTTTATCTTGGTTGTTTTACTGCAGCGAGTCACACTGAAGCAAGCTGAGGGTCCAAAGCATGTCAGAATTTATGCTTGGTGTCATTCCTTCAAGATAAAATGAATGAAAAGCAAAATAAGTCGTGTGAGGCTGTAGCTCTTCTCTCCAGTCCAATAGACGGTGATGTCATTTTAAACCCTTATAATAAAAGAAGCTGAACTCAGTTTGTTTTTCTACTGAAAGTCGACCCGTTTTTCCCCAAATCTGGGCTCTAAACTATAAACAGACGGTGTCTCTTCAGTGATCTGCTCTGGAAACATTACTTTTATAAAACAACACAAAGAGCATTGGAGATTTTTGGCTTTCAGCAGTGAATTGTAAACATATAGTGATATGTGGAGATCATAAAACACATGTTCTATTAATTTGAAGGGAACCTGTACAAAAAATTAATTAATTAATTAAATAATTTCATGGATGTACTGAATAATTTGCCTTACGATTTGGTCACAAAACTTCAGATGGACAAACCAAACTATACCCTGCCTTCTAGTTCTGTGCCAGGTTCCCAACATGGCCATTACTTCCATTTAAGCATTATAATCAGGTTACTTATCAATCAATCATCTGCGATATCTGATTACATCACGTTATCACCCAGGCCTACCTGGTATCAGTATCAAAGACACAATTCTAGGCTTGTTAGAACTCTGAACCAGACAACAAGAAAGCCCAAAAACAGCCACTTCTTCAGCTTTACGATTTTCCACAGATGTTATATAACTAGACTGACCCAGAAAGCGATCCAGAAGGACCACCGCCAACATAAGAAAGGAGTGTTCTGTATTAGTGAGATTGACAATCGTGACGGAAAACAAAATGTACACATTTACACAAGAGAAACACGGAGTCCTATCAGCGTAGGCCAAGTAGGATCTGCTGTCCACTGCGGCAGCGTAGGAGCCGTGCAGGGCAGGACTCCAGCACGTCTACAGAGGACAGAGTAAATCACACTGTAACACTGCATTGCCTAATCCTCGCTGACTCTGTTTGGTGGTGGGTGGGTGGGTGGGTGTGTGTGTGGGAGTGAGCGTGTGCACACAGCCAGAAGAGCTGAATCACATTCCGGTCATGTAGCACTGGAACAAGTCGCAGCGGTGAAGTCACAGGACAGAGAGCTGACGCTCAGATACACGTCTGTTCTGTCACTTGGTGAAGACCTGTCAGCTAAAATATTAGAATATTAATAACTTTTTTTTTTAACAAGAAAGACGATAATATTTACTCCAACTAGAAAAATCTAACCGATTACCACACTGAGAAAGAAGGTATTCCTTCCCTCATCCATCACTTAAGACAGGTGTCAGTCAGCCAGTGGTGGACAGTAACTGAGTAAATGTAATTAGTTTCTGTACTTAAGTAGTTTTTCGTGTATCCGTACTGACGTTTTTCCATTTTTCCTTTCACTCCACTACATTTCAAAGTCTAATATCTTAGATATGTTTTTCTTTTATATCTTTTTCTTAATATATATATATATATATATAGATATATAATATATTTTTCCTCCACCACATTTTGAGAAATCTGTCGTTCCTTTTGGTTTCCATGTATAAAAACGTAACATGACTTATACAATTTAAGGTCTTATACACGGTGCATTTCTCAAAGTCTAGACTATCTGAACTGCATCCGGACGTGCAAGACCAATGTGATAAATGCCATGGCTCTCCCCGTCACCTGGGCCACATGTTTTCTCTTTGTCCTGATCTGAAAGGCTTCTGGGAGGGTTATTTTACGACTATGTCCACTGTTCTTGGGGTGAATCTCCAACCTTGCCCTCTGATCGCTATATTTGGGTTTCCTGACCCCTCATTAGCACTTAACTCTACACAAACGGATATTATAGCTCCTATATATATATATATATAAAACACTGTATCTCCCGGTGGCCCAAGGACATCATGTTTTTTTTTGTTTTAAAACTTGAGTAAATTAAATATCCGTTGAGAGGATGTATGGTCAAATTTTTCCATAAATGGCAACGCTTTATTTCCTATTTCACTAACATAGAGATGTTACGCTTGTTTTTGTGGTACCTTTTATATTGTATAAACAACTAGCAATATGTGCGTTAGTCGTGATGAGTTGTGGGGGGGGGGGGGTTGGTGGGGGGTGGTTATTGTTTAATACACGGTACTTTGTAATTAATTTATTTTACCCTTCATTCTTATCAGAGTGGGTTTTTTTTCAAATGTGTGTGTATGTGACCGTGTACATATATGTTTCAAAAAGGGAAAAAAATGGGAATTGGTGAATTGTATTCATTTGAAGTATTTTTCCAATGGAAAAAAAAAGTAACATGTCAAAACGAAAGAAGCGCAAAGCCAGAGCACCAATCAGGGCCCAGCGGTCACTTTGTTTAGAGCTGGTTTTGACCTGTTGGTCATACCGACCCAGTGCAGCACGCGGTTCAACGTCAGCGCAGCAGCGTAAAACTTTGGGAGAGTCTGTTCAACATAAATGATGAACTAACCTAACTTTGTGTAAATAGAGCTCAATATAGAAATATGTCCACATATGCAGTCGAGACTGACGCGGCTTTTTTCTGAATTTCTACAAACACCCTTTCATTTTATAGTAAATGAGTTTGGGCTGGTTTATGTTTATGAACAGACGCCTACAGATCAACATAGTAAAGGAGCTCATCTGTGATCCTGAGTTTAAAGCCAGTTTTTATTCAACTTAAACTTGGAACTAAGTTGCATTAAATTAATTACTCTTTTAGTACTTTTACTTTGATACTTAAGTACATTTGAAGGCAAATACTTTAGTACTTTTACTCAAGTGGAGGTCTAAAGGGAGGAACTTCTACTTTTACTGCATTAATTCTTGATCCACTGAACAAGACACGCTGAGACAAAAACAACATACAGATTTCAACAAAGGCGGTCATGAAACTGATATGTCCTTTAAGCGTCCTTGGGTTTGTGAAAGGCGCTATATAAATTGAACTTATTAATAATAATAATAGTATGTAATTAACTGCCATTAAAATGATGATGATGATTATTATTATTATTAATAATATGTAATATGTAACTGCCATTAAAAATGTTCACTTTTAATAACATTGGACTACTTGACTGATCTCCCTGCTGCTTAGATGACATCAACCACTAATTGGCTATCTGTGGAAAGCACTAATAAACTGACCCACCAAAAGCACATCTGGACCAAAAAAAGAGTTTTTACTGAACGGTTTATTATTAATGTTTACTGGCCTGTTTTTTATGTCAAAATAATCAGCAGATCACTAGATTACAATTAATATTAGCTTGTTTTGACAGTCCATTTCATTCACTGGACATCCAGATGTCCACACAATTAGTCTGCAACTCCCATGAGGCACTGCAAAGTCAGCTAGACTGTGAGGCTCAGCCAGTTGGGAGGTTTTTTCGTGCGAGGGGAAGAGATCAGCGGGACGGGGCTTGGCGTCTAGCATGCTGTTGACTCAACTGTAGAGCAAAGATGCAGCTTTCACTTCCCTGTTGGGAGAAATCTGGACTGCGTGAGGCCGAGCAGAAGGATTCAGCCATGATCTCATATTACAGCTTCAACAGCACCATCCATTTCTCTCTGTTTACACTCAAACAGTCAAGCCATCTTCTGCTTCCCTTCCCTTCTCCCCCCTTTAGTCATGTATCTGATGCCACACTCCCATACGGAAAGTGCTGCTCTCTCTCCTCCCTTAGCACTTTTAACATGAATTCCTGTAAGGCTGACTCATTCGGCGTGCTGAGAATCCACACATTAATAACCGCAGGAGCAGATCTAGAAAGGAACACATACTGCAGAACTCACGCAATCATTACTTTGTAATTACGCTTATATATCAGTGGCCAAATTTCACTTTAAATGGCCGCTGGTTACAGACTGAGGGGTCCATTATGGGAAGCATTATGTGGCAGATACACCACTAACCAACCAGCCTATTTCACAGTTTCCACAACAAGACAGAAAAGAAACAAATGACATTTGAGACACATGACTTGCCATGCATTTAAGGAGGAATTCTACCAAATATTAAAAGTTTCGTCATAATTCTATTGTGGAGATGTAAACCAAGTCATTCAGAATGGTTTACTGTGAAATGGTTAACTGTAAAGAAACTTACAGACTGTGATGCTTTTACCCCGGTGGTTATTTTATCTTAGACACAAACACACCTGTTTTATTTGCCATCCAAAACCACCAGCGAACCTACTCTAGTCTTCTGAGCTTTCTGATGTCATGTTGATCCTGATTCTTTGGGCACTATTTGTCTTACAACAGACATCTGTTGCTCCACCAGGGATGGATTCACACACACACACACACACACACACACACACACACACACACACACACACACACACACACACACACACACCCACCCAAGACGGGCAGGGGAATTCCACCGATATTAACAGTCATTCGGAGTGGTTTGATGTGATATGCTCCGTTGAAGAGACCCTTTAACTCAGAATGGTGCACAACAAAGGTGATGGGAATCTCTAAAATGCCAATAAAGGTTCCGTTGCATTGTTTCATGAGAGTTTTAGCATAAAACATACAGTATCTCACAAAAGTGAGTGCACAGCTCCCATTTCTGAAAATATTATTTTATTATATCTTTTCATGGGACGACGTTATAGAAATGAAACCTGGATATAACTTAAAGCAGTCAGTGCAGCTTGTATAGCAGTGCAGATTTACTGTCCTCTGAATAGAACATTATTAATGTCTAAATAGCTGGCAGCACAAGTGCCACCTCACAGTGAACATGTCCATATTGTGCCCAGTTGTGTCGTCGTCCCTCTCGTGTCATGTGACTCTTTAGAGTTACAAGGTTCCAGGTGTGAATGGACAGCAGGGCTGTTAAATTTGGTGTTTTGGGTACAATTCACTCATACTGGCCACTGGATATTCAACATGGCACCTCATGGCAAAGAACTCTGAGGATGTGAGAAATAGAATTGTTGCTCTCCACAAAGACGCCTAGGTTATAAGAAGATTGCTAACACCCTGAAACTGAGCTATAGCATGGTGGCCAAGGTCAGCAGTTTTCCAGGACAAGGTTACACTCGGAACAGGCCTCGCCAGGGTCAACCAAAGAAGTTGAGTCCACTTGTTCAGCGTCATATCCAGTGTGAGTGCTGCCAGCATTGCTGCAGAGGTTGAAGAAGTGGGAGGTCAGCCCGTCAGTGCTCAGACCATACGCCGCACTGCATCAACTCAGTCTGCAAGGCCGTCGTCCCAGAAGGAAGCCTCTTCTGAAGCTGACGCACAAGAAAGCTGACAAATAGTTTGCTGAAGACAAGCAGCCCAAGAACATGGATTACTGGAACCATGTCCTGTGGTCTGACGAGACCAAGATAAACTTGTTTGGCTCAGTTGGTGTCCAGCATGTGTGGTGCCGCCCTGGTGAGGAGCACCAAGACAAGTCTCCTGCCTACAGTCAAGCATGGTGGTGGTAGCATCATGGTCTGGAGCTGCATGAATGCTGCCGGCAATGGGGAGCAGTTCATTGAGGGAAACATGAATTCCAACATGTACTGTGACGTTCTGAAGATCATGATCCCCTCCCTTCGGAAACTGCACCGCATGGCAGGTTTCCAACATGATAACGACCCCAAACACACTTCTAAGATGACAACTGCCTTGCTGAAGGTGATGGACTGGCTAAGTATGTCTCCAGACCTGAACCCAGTTGAGCACCTGTGGGGCATCCTTAAGCAGAAGGAGGAGGAGCGCAAGGTGTCTAACGTCCACCAGCTCCGTGATGTCAGCTCTGGCGAATTCCATGCCCAAGAGGGTTCAGGCAGTGCTAGATAATAATGATGGTCACACTAAATATTGACACTTTGAGCGCAATGTGGACACGTTCACTGTGAGGTGGCACTTGTGCTGCCAGCTATTTAGACATTAATAGCTGTGTTGAGTTCTTTTCAGAGGACAGTAAATCTGAACTGCTATACAAGCTGCACTGACTGCTTTAAGTTATATCCAGGTTTCATTTCTATAACGTCGTCCCATGAAAAATATAATAAAATAATATTTTCAGAAATGGGAGCTGTGCACTCACTTTTGTGAGATACTGTATGTTTTATGCTAAAACTCTCATGAAACAATGCAACGGAACCTTTATTGGCATTTTAGAGATTCCCATCACCTTTGTTGTGCACCATTCTGAGTTAAAGGGTCTCTTCAACGGAGCATATCACATCAAACCACTCCGAATGGCTGTAAATATCGGTGGAATTCCCCTGCCCGTCATGCTAATATACAGTAGGTAAGATATAGTTCCAGATTTTGCTTTGCATAAATGTTTATGTATTGGCATTGACAGACAAGTACATGAAAGGTATTGGATATCGGCATCAGCCCACAATTCCAATACCGGTGCATCCTCAATAAACAGCTGTAACTGACAGTAGGTTAGCATTTCTAAATGCAGTGTTATTTTCTCTATAATGTGTACAACAGTAAAAACAGAGAATAGCTCTTCTGTTAGCAGGTGCGTCCACACTGTAAATAGGCTATACTGACAGAAATTAAGGCACATCATTCACACAGCGTCAGCGCTGTCAGGTTCTGTTACAAGCCTTCTCTGACGGACTGACAGGATATCTGGCTGAAATGAGCAGAACATGTCAGGAGTCTCTACGGTGCTCAAGAGGGAAAAAAAGTGACGCAGGATGAAACACCCCTCTCAAGTTTTATAGAAACCAGGTGTTGCAGAGCAATCTAATAGGCAGCAGGCTGGCCAGCAGCTGGCCTGGCACGGAGGGGAGCTCCTTACCTTCATGTTGGGCCTTTCTGTGATCAGTGAGCCGTCCTTGGCATAAGAATACACGGTGAAATCATGTGGCAGGAGCAAGCTGAAAAAAACAGAACAACAAATATAAAGCATTTGAAACAACACCGTAAAATTACATGTTAATACTAATGAACATGATCTCAACCCAAAAAAGATAATGTGGCAAAATATTTACACAATCTTGTGCCTTACTGTAAATGCTGCCACGTCATCATTGGCGTCTGAAGTTTACTTCTTCAGTTTTAGAGCTTTAAGGCTAACGTAACTAACGAGGAATGGAAGTGTACGCAAACCAAGTGGCAAAGTGCAAACTACATGCATAAATCACATAAAACCACACATATGTTAATATATTAAAGTTTCCATTTTCACGTTATTAGAGAATTCAACATTACAAAAGCACAAGATCTGAACTAAAGCTCTGCTGGCCTGCTAGTCACAATGCATTGACACAGACACATCGTGATACAATATGTTGTATTGTTACTTCGCTAGACACTGTGATACGAGAAGATACGCTGTATTGTTACATCACGATACAATAACATACATGGTATTGTTACATTGTGATACAATATGTGTATTGCTATACCGCTAGATATTCTGATACAGTAAGGTATGGTGTATTATTTTACTGCTAGACACTGTGATACAGTAAAATACGTTGTATTGTTACATTGGTAGAGATCACGATATCTTGTATTGTTATACTGCTAGACACTGCGACACAATAAGATACGTGGTATTGTTATATCGCTAGACACTGCAACACAATAAGATACGTGGTATTGTTACACTGCTAGACACTGCGACACAATAAGATACGTGGTATTGTTACACTGCTAGACACTGTGATACAGTAAGATACGTGGTATTGTTACACTGCTAGACATTGTGATACAGTAAGAAACGTGGTATTGTTACACTGCTAGACACTGTGATACAGTAAGATACGTGGCATTGTTACACTGCTAGACACTGTGATACAGTAAGATACGTGGTATTGTTACACTGCTAGACATTGTGATACAGTAAGATACGTGGTATTGTTACACTGCTAGACATTGTGATACAGTAAGATACGTGGTATTGTTACACTGCTAGACATTGTGATACAGTAAGATACGTGGTATTGTTACACTGCTAGACATTGTGATACAGTAAGATACGTGGTATTGTTACACTGCCAGACACTGCGACACAATAAGATACGTGGTATTGTTACACTGCCAGACACTGCGACACAATAAGATACGTGGTATTGTTACACTGCTAGACACAGCGACACAATAAGATACGTGGTATTGTTACACTGCTAGACACAGCGACACAATAAGATACGTGGTATTGTTACACTGCTAGACACAGCGACACAATAAGATACGTGGTATTGTTACACTGCTAGACATTGTGACACAATAAGACATGCTGTATTGTTACATTGCTAGACACCATGATACAATGTGTTGTACTGTTACAACGCTGGATATTGCAATACAGTGAGATATGTTGTATAGTTACACTGCTAGACATTGTCATAGAGTAAGATTCATTGTATTGGTACAGACATCGCGATATGGTAAGACATGCTATATTGTCACACTGCTAGACACTGTGGTACAATATGTTGCATTGTTACATCACAATACAATAAGATACAGTGTACTGGTAGATGTCAGGCAGTTTGAGCGAGTGCATTTTCAGTATAGATTCATTACAGGATAGGGATTCTTTCTTTTTACCCCTCCTGCTGATATCGGCCTGATACTACTGATATCAGACTGCGCCTTCTTTAATATAAACATACCGAAGCACAGGCAAAATTCTGGGCTTTAAGATGGAATTTGCATGGTGCTAACTGGTGGTGTACAAGTTTGATATCTACGTTAGCCTTTTAGCTCCTGTGCAGGACTGAAGATGTAACCTTCAGACACCAAACATGGCCGGCGTGATCAACTACACTTGGGTCTAAATTGGACTATCACTTCATCACTCCCTTTTTTGACCTTGTGTAGTAGGTTAACGGTTAAAAAGTTACATGGCCAGTTTTGGGGACAGGACGACACTGAAGACCTTTGAGCTGGAGACAGCAGAAAGGAAGACAAAGTGGTGAGAGGTGTAAGCGAAGGGGAGGGGTGGTTAGAGAGCGTGACACAGAAAGGGCAGATAGAGTTCAGGACCAGTCCGAGGCATCTGTGTCCAAAACCAACAGCACTAATCCGCCTGCTCCGCACTGCGCGTGTATCTGAGTTTAGGACTGGTTCCCTGAGTCAGCAGGGTCCGGAGAACGTGTCTGAGAGTATCACTCAGGCTTTTTTGGGATTTGGACTTCGTGTTTGCTTGTTTGCATACGCCTGCATGCATGAGTGGGGCGTCTGCGGGGGGGGGGGGGGCTATTAGTTCTAGTATATTAACTCGAGTATATACAGAGCACTCCAAAGCAGCTGTGAGGAATTAAAGACGCACACATGCACATAGAGAGGACAAAAAACCGGAAATCTGCTGAACACGCTATAGTGGCTACTGAGAAAATTCACACGGCTCATCGAGGAGAAAGTCCTCGCTGCCCGTCAAAAGTTTGGGGACACCAAGCTTTCCAAATTACATTTAATACTTGTCGGGTTTGCAACTTGCTACGTTAAAGCCCAGAATATTAAAGCCTGGTGACAGTGCTACCATGGGAATAAAGCTAAAAGCAAACCATTTTCTCCCCATGTTGTGTGGTCATTACTCAAAACTTTCAGGTGTTTCAACCACTTTTAGGCCACTGTCAAAAAAGAGCACTGTCAAAACACTGGTCAGGGTAAAGCCTGCTCGCCATACCAATGACCCTTTGATGAGCATTGAAGCTAAATATACTGTTGCTCCAGGAACAAAACAGTGTAACAGTCTGAAAACGGCTGCAGCTCTTTACAGCGGCTGTGTTCACACGAAACGATTTAAACCAATCCAATTGAATACAATCGAATACATTCAGATTACAGATGAAGACTGAGGTGTTTATATTCTCACTCTACTCAACACTCTGATGGAAAATCTCTGTTTACACGCTCACTACAAGTAATCTGATCAAAATCGCTTAGTGTAGATGTTACCATGACAACGAGCATCACGTGAGTCCAGTCCGGGTGAGATGAGCAGCAGTGAGCAGTGCTTGTGTTTTTAATGACTTTAAAATGACTCAGACTCAGGAAAACGTCCTTCACACGTCCTTATTAAAGAAGGCCGAGAGGAAGACGTCATGTCCTGAGACACATAAGCTGGACGTCCGTCTCACCGCCGTCTTTTAAAGATCAGAGCATAAACTTCGTCTCCTCTGCAGACCAGTTTCTGCTCCGCCGTGTCGAACGGTATAAACTCTCACTACGATGTCACAACCATAAAAGTGTTTACCATAAATTAGATACAACTTTGATGCAACGCAAACTTTAAGCAGGGATTTTTGGAAATTTGACCTGATAACATGGAGCTTGTTAACTGCTGTGACATCACAACCACAAATAACTGGCAGGCTGGCGCAGTGTGTTCAGAGTTCAAGTCTCAAGCTAGAAAAAATATACATTGGTGTTTTTAGCCATGGAAAGGCCCACTCCTCAATTTATACCTCGATTAGAAATAACTGCAAATTAAATTGAATTAATTACAATATTGGCCAGACAAAAATCACAATTAGATATTTCATCAAAATCGTTCAGAAGGTAGCTCGCTCGCTGCAGATCACCCAGGCTCAAAATAAACCGTCTTTAGTTTGTAAGGAAAGAGGCGAAGCCAGCAGGAGAGCAATATGTCCTAAAAAGCTTAAGAGCCTAAATTATTATTTCTTGGACAGTCAAAAGTCATTTCAGGAGCTTGTAGGTTACAGCAAAGAAACATCCATCCATTTTCCAAGCCGCTTCTCTGTCAGGGTCTCACGGGGGGGTGCTGCAGCCTATCCCAGCGGTCATCGGGCGGAAGGCAAGATACACCCTGGACAGGTCGCCAGTCCATCGCAAGCAGGATACGGTGGCAGGAAAGTCAGCAAGAGAACTGCTGACACTGGAGTGAATCATAACTCCAAGAAATAGTTCCCGTCGATGACCTGGGAAACCTCACGCAACACTAGCTTCCTTTTTCTCCATTCCGTTGGCGTAAATTTAGCTCAATCAGCATTAATTAAAGATTTCTCCAGAAGCCGAAGTCTGTGTGTTCATCACATGAGCGTGAGGTCAAAACGTGTGACAGCGTAACAAGAGAAGAACCATTTCTAGTGCTTTTTGGTGCTACATAGAACCAAAAGGTGCTATGCAAAACCATACACGACACATTCTTCATCAATCTTGAGAACCATTTTACCATGCATAGAACCATTTAGGCACGAGGTGGTTCTATGTAGAACTCACTGTTCTAAATAACTCCGTGTGTGAATAACTCCATGATTTCATTTAGCTGAAAAGTTGTGCGAGCAATGGTTCTTCAAGGGTTCTTTAGTAGTGAAAATGGCTCTATATAGAACCATGAACAATCAAAGAACCCTTTGCATGATCAAAGAGTTCTTTGCATCATGAAATGGTTCTTCAGATTGATGGACAATGTGCTTTAGAGTGTCTATATAGAACCTTTTTGAAAAGACTTCTGTACAGCACGAAAAAAGGCTTGTTTATTACTATTATAAACTTGACAACAAAGAACCTTTTTGGTACTATATAGGACTCTTTTCAAAATGGTTCTATATGGACCACCTAAAACACATTCTGAAGAACCATTTCATGACGCAAAGAACGCTTTTCAGTGCTATATAGAACCCCTTTCAAAAGGTTCTAAACAGTAAGTAAAAAACATTCTTTATCTTTTTGTCATGTCTGTCAAATTTGCACATCAAATCAAAGCGACAAGCTCAGAAATGCAATCTCAAACCTGCCGATACGAAATATAACAAATATGAATGTAATTTATTACATAACCATCTATAAATGACAGATCTGTCGGACGGAGCGAAGAACAGATTGTGTGAAGTAAACGAGTGAAGTGGAACAGAAGTGCGTCAGATGTAACAGGAGCCTCTCTGGGAAGAACATCATCTCTGTCAAGGCACAAGTCCAAAACAGCTCAGGTCTGGCTCTTCGAACGCAACCGTCGGTCAGATGAGCTGAGAGCGCTTCTGTGCTCTGAGAAGCTCTGATGAGCGAAGACTGTTTCAGAAACGTGTCTAATGTTCAGTATAGAGCAGCTCTGGGTCCTGCCAGGCTTACTACGATACAGTATTCAGACCAAGGAGCCACGCAGAAGTGAACGGGACACCCAAAGTCTGCCTGTAGCCACATGTATGATCAGACTAGGCTTCCAGTGTCCAGCGGATGGACTAAAAGAAATGATCTAAAATTACTTGGAAAAAAATTCTGGCTCCACTGACTTACATCAAAAGTAAAGTAGGTTTCTTCCTTCTCCTGTAAAGTTACCATTTTGGAGATATGAGGTTTTATTTTAGGTTATATTCTTATTTTCACCACTAACCCTTCTTTTCGAATATCTTCGTCCCCCTTGGACATGGGACCCTCAAATAAAACGAGCATCACTTCATTAACAGCTACCAGCGCTGCTCTGTAGGCGACCCGGCCCGTCTGCAGTGACAGCAGAGGAGGGGAAAGTTCAGCTCCTCACTGCTGGGCTTTAGTCACATTTAGGGAAAAATATGCCTTCAAAGAGGGGGGCAATTATTTATTATCACCCCCCCCTAATTCTTCAGTGATATGAAGCTGAAGTCCAATTTAGCTAGCTACCAAGACATCAGCATAGTACCAGCGATTTTTTATGCTTGTTATGAAGAAAATGACCTTAATGTATTGAAAAGACACTATACTACGGCAATACAGAGGTTTTCATAATTTGTAACAGAGAAAATATAATAATATAATAATATCAGAATTGTTCATATGATATTAATTAGAGTGTCATATTAAACATTAAGCTAAGTTTGAATGGGAAAAAAATAAGACAGAATTATAATTAAACATTTAAAAAGCTTTAATTTTTAAAATTAAAATCTTAAAAAAAGCATCAATTCAGTTCAACGAAACACAATTGCATGAGCAGAAAGAAACAGGTAAGCAGGTTCTATAAATGCATGTGGTGCTGTAGATCCCACTGTGTCAACGGACTTATAATATGTGATGTCTTAAACTAATGAACAAATAGCCAAACAAAGGGAAAACCGATGGGATAAACTTGATAGGTCGGTTTGCAAGGTTAGCTTTCGCTTGGTGGTTAGTTCACGCTTGGTGGTTAGTTCACGCTTGGTGGTTAGCTTTCGCTTGGTGGTTAGTTCACGCTTGGTGGTTAGTTCACGCTTGGTGGTTAGCTTACGCTTGGTGGTTAGTTCACGCTTGGTGGTTAGCTTACGCTTGGTGGTTAGTTCACGCTTGGTGGTTAGCTTACGCTTGGTGGTTAGCTTACGCTTGGTGGTTAGCTAACGCTTGGTGGTTAGCTTACGCTTGGTGGTTAGCTTACGCTTGGTGGTTAGCTAACGCTTGGTGGTTAGTTCACGCTTGGTGGTTAGCTTACGCTTGGTGGTTAGCTTACGCTTGGTGGTTAGTTCACGCTTGGTGGTTAGTTCACGCTTGGTGGTTAGTTCACGCTTGGTGGTTAGCTTACGCTTGGTGGTTATTTCACGCTTGGTGGTTAGTTCACGCTTGGTGGTTAGTTCACGCTTGGTGGTTAGTTCACGCTTGGTGGTTAGTTCACGCTTGGTGGTTAGCTTACGCTTGGTGGTTAGCTTACGCTTGGTGGTTAGCTTACGCTTGGTGGTTAGCTAACGCTTGGTGGTTAGCTTACGCTTGGTGGTTATTTCACGCTTGGTGGTTAGTTCACGCTTGGTGGTTAGTTCACGCTTGGTGGTTAGTTCACGCTTGGTGGTTAGCTTACGCTTGGTGGTTAGCTAACGCTTGGTGGTTAGCTAACGCTTGGTGGTTAGCTAACGCTTGGTGGTTAGCTACCTTTTGGTGGTTAGTTCACGCTTGGTGGTTAGTTCACGCTTGGTGGTTAGTTCACGCTTGGTGGTTAGCTACCTTTTGGTGGTTAGTTCACGCTTGGTGGTTAGTTCACGCTTGGTGGTTAGCTTACGCTTGGTGGTTAGCTACCTTTTGGTGGTTAGTTCACGCTTGGTGGTTAGTTCACGCTTGGTGGTTAGTTCACGCTTGGTGGTTAGCTTACGCTTGGTGGTTAGCTAACGCTTGGTGGTTAGTTTACGCTTGGTGGTTAGCTTACGCTTGGTGGTTAGCTTACGCTTGGTGGTTAGCTAACGCTTGGTGGTTAGTTCACGCTTGGTGGTTAGTTCACGCTTGGTGGTTAGTTCACGCTTGGTGGTTAGCTACCTTTTGGTGGTTAGTTCACGCTTGGTGGTTAGTTCACGCTTGGTGGTTAGCTTACGCTTGGTGGTTAGCTAACGCTTGGTGGTTAGTTTACGCTTGGTGGTTAGTTCACGTTTGGTGGTTAGCTTACGCTTGGTGGTTAGCTTACGCTTGGTGGTTAGCTAACGCTTGGTGGTTAGTTCACGCTTGGTGGTTAGCTTACGCTTGGTGGTTAGTTCACACTTGGTGGTTAGCTTACGCTTGGTGGTTAGCTCACGCTTGGTGGTTAGCTTACGCTTGGTGGTTAGCTTACGCTTGGTGGTTAGCTACCTTTTGGTGGTTAGTTCACGCTTGGTGGTTAGTTCACGCTTGGTGGTTAGCTTACGCTTGGTGGTTAGTTCACGCTTGGTGGTTAGTTCACACTTGGTAAGTTTTCCCAACTCAAACATGATAGAACTGTGGTAAGCATATTTTTGATAAAGCTACGTGGCCACATTAGCCTCGTGATTGGTAGGGGAAATACTTTTGTAAGCTTAATTAAACACAATTAAAGCTCAGGAGCACCTAACTTACACTAAAAAGCAAGACTAACTAAATTAGAAAGAAAACTATATCAGTCTCATTGCTCCAGCATATAAAAAAAAGAGCAAACTTCACACACCAAACATTTCTTGGGAAATCAATGACATTTAGGAGAATGGGACATTATGTAATTATGGTTTCTTGCCAATCACTTTAAATGTTCTTGGTATTTCTGTTGCATAAATAACTAATTGTGATACCACTGTAAGGACTTCAAAAAAACTGGGTGAATGTTTGCCATCAAGCCTACTAATACATTACAGTAAGGAGTAGGTGAGGAATAAAAAGGCTCTTCAGTTCCAGAGCTTAAGGAGAAGCGCTTTGGAAGGACATTACACAAGAAAGTGAAGGCACTTTTTTCCCATTGGCGAAGGCTCTGCCAAGTTTCAGCTCAGGGAAATGAACTCCACATGCTAATTTGCACACTAGCCAATTAGTCATACAGCTCTCTCATAACAGGCCAGTGGACTCATCAAGGAGGCACCCATATTAAAACAAAGCTTCTCTATTTGAGCTGCAGACCTTTGCTTTAAAAGCAGCCTTCGTTTGCCGGATGAACAAAGCAGTTCATGATTTCAGCACAAATCAAAGGTCTCATCCACTACTGGTTTGCAAATAAGACCCTATCCCATCTCTTATTTTGACCCCTACCCCTTGTTTTCGAGTGTCGCCTTATCCAATGGAGCAGAGTTATAAAGAGCAGTGTTTTCCTCTATGAAATGGGACCCTCAAATATAAAGAACATCACTTAACAGGCTGCTAGCACTGCTCTGTAGGCGACCCTGCCAGTCTGCAGTCAAATCAAATCAAATCAAATCAAATTTATTTGTAGCGCTTTTTACAACGGATGTTATCACAAAGCAGCTTTACAGAATTTCGGAAAAGACAAAGTTTCAACAGGACTGTAAGAATGTATAGAAACCCCCCGGTGGGCAAGCCAGGGGCAACAGTGGCAAGGAAAAACTCCCTCAGAACTGAGGAAGAAACCTTGGGAGGAACCAGGCATCCGTGGGAGGAACCAGGCGACAGCAGTGACAGCAGATGAGGGTAAAGTTCAGCTCCTCACTGCTGGGCTTCAGTTGGGGGGGGTGTTATTTATTATCACCCATCCCAATTATTTAGTGCTATAAAGCTGAAGTCCGACATTCCTGTTAGAATTTTCCCGCTCCAACTTAAATGGTTTGGAACGGGAAATGGTGCAGAATTGCTGCACCATTTAAGGTGGAATGGGAAAGTTATCTAGCTACCTACCGAGACATCAGCTAATTTTATGCTTGTTATGAAGAAAAGGATCATAATATGCTGAAATAAAATTAAAGATAAAGATAATTCAAGGCTCACTGTCATTTTTAACACTGAAAATTCTCACTTTGTGGGTTTCCTTGGTTCCTTCACCCAACCCCTCTATCTCAACAAAAATCAGGACACCTAGACGTGAAAACAGAGGGACAGGGCTAAGAGGTAGGGACGAGGAGACAAATGAGATTGGCCCCAAGTCCGCGCTTGTCTGAGCCCTTTACAGTCATTGTCATCAAACAATTATGATGAAGATTGGGTTGGACTGATGTACAAATCACACGCCTAACACATTCTATGAATGTCATGTTTGTAACCATCTAGAAAACACATTCAACATGTTTTAATGCATTTATAAGGCATCATAAACATGGCTATAAATATTTATAAAAATGCATTACACATTATAGTCATGCTTATTACGCATTATGAATTGTTAACATGATGCAATATAAGTAGTGTTCATAACAAATAAGAGCTCATAAGTTGTATTTGTCCACTGTGTCATGCTTGGCTCCTCCCCCTCCCCCCATGTGCTTTTTGTTTACTTTTTGATAGTCCATGTGCTTCTTTGTTTTGGTATCCCTAGTCCTACCCCCTTGTTTTGTGACTCCGCCCCTGACTGTTTTCACCTGTCCCTCGTCTTCCCGGTGTCGTATTTAAGCCCCGTGTTTGCCCTTTGTTTGATATGATTCATGTTTGATTTGTTGGATATGGTTGATGTGTTTGATGTTTTGCTTGTTCTGTTTGAAGTGTTTTGTTAGGTATTTGGATTTCTGTGTTCTTTGTCATGTCTGTCCCTCCTGCTCTTCGTATTGGCTACCTGAACCTGGACTGTACTGACCACAACCCTGGATTTGCCCCAAATAAATCTTGCTTTTCTCCACATATGCGCCTGCCTCCTCATCGCTCCACGTTACAGTAAGTAAAGTGAAGCGTACTGGACAAAAGCCTCATCCAGGGTTAAGAGTGAGGCTTCAAGTTGAAGTATTTACTGAAGGATTTGCTGAAACAGTAAAACATCCACAATAAAGCTCATTACAGGCTTCAGATGTCAGAGTTTAAACTAGAGCAACATCAGTTTCACCCAATGTGGGAAAGTCAATGTACACCACTGTTAATGTGCACCACCGTTAGCCTGGCACTGACTTAACACTGCATATCCAATAGAAATTACCATTACTGCACTGTAGTGTAGTGTTACAGAGCGTTTGACGTTAGAACCAGTGAGGGAACAAATTACAATGACAGTGCTTTACTATCTCGCCTCTCCCTCTCCAGGCCTTCACTCCACAGTGACTTCACGCTCGGTGTGATGTCAGAGAGGGTTCAGGGGAGGGGCTGTGATGTAATCTAACATTTAAAGTGACAGCGCTGGGTAAGTAAAGCCCACTATAGCAGTGATTCTAGGCTGGACAGCCTGTCCTGGAACATCGGAATAATCAGGACTGAAGCCCTGAAGATGCAGCCCTTCAAGAGAACCAGGGATCTGTACCCAGGACAAATAACCCTGGGTCAAGAAAAAGGGGTGTAAACGCTCTAACTGTACATCAGCAAGGTGAGCCAGTAAGGTACATGTCTGTAATAAAGTGACCAGTAGGTACACACTGCATGTAATACATCTTGGGCCTTATACATTCAACACACACAACCATTTCACTGCCATGTCAGCGTCACTGCTGTGCCGACAATGGTCCAGAAAACAATATCTGGTCAGTGGTGATCCTATGGCAGTCCATTTCCATTGAGGACTGAGCTGAAAGGGGAGCTGATGAATTATGCAGCAACAGATGGGCTACAGTCAGTAAACATAAACATAGAAAGTGCACCTCTAAGTCAGGAGAGTGTAATAAACTGGCAACCCAGTGTATGTGTGGGTTTGTGTGTAGAACACATTATTAGCAGGTGAAAGCAGCGAGTCTGCTAGATTAAACACTTCTCTGTGGTGGATTTCATGATTAAGGCCCAATGTGTGTGAAGTCATGGACTGCTCTTATTCAGCTGCCGCACAGTCTAGACCATCTCTCTCTCCCACAGCGCGGCCAAGAACCTACTAAATCACACACGGTAGAACCTGTACACTGTATTAAATGAACACCAAGTCTTTTCAGGTCTCCAGCTACATCAATACAAACCAAACTCTGACACTTCTCAAAAGTCCTCATAGAGATTCACCTCTTATTGACCAGGGTTTGTCTGTCTGAATTTACATGCGCCAAATCGGAAGGCAAATTATTTAGTAACTGCGTCAAATAAATGTAATTTTTTATTTTACTTATTTATTTTTGTAAAAGTTCCCCTCAAATGAACAGAACATGTGTTTTATGATCACACATAATGCTACATGCTTACAATTTACTGCTGAAAGCCAAAAATCTCAGATGCTCTTTGTGTTATTTTATTAAAGTGATGTTTCCAGAGCAGATCACTGAAGAGACGCCGTCTGTTTATAGTTTAGAGCCCAGATTTGGGGAAAAACGGGTCGACTTTCAGTAGAAAAACAAAGTTCAGCTTCTTTTATTATAAGGGTTTAAAATGACATCACCGTCTATTGGACTGGAGAGAAGAGCTACAGCCTCACACGACGCCCAGCTTCTGAATGGAGCTCATGAAACATGAAAGTTATGAAGAACATGACGGAGTGTGTTTTGGAACCACTGGTGGCCTCAAGGAGTTGAAGAGGTTAAAACATTACTCTGAACTTAACAAGACACAACTGCCCACAGGTCGGGTCCAGACGTCTCTCCCAAGAATGCGCCGGGCTTGGGCCACACTCGGATTCTCACAGCCCACTCTGAATAGATTATACCCTGCAATTCCCGATGCTTTGGTTTTATTCGTCGTCACTACTTTCAGGATCTTCAAACAGTTTTCAGTCTGGCACGCACTAGACTCCCACTCGTGTTACTGAGAGAATGAACACTAGCGTCCATGGAGCCCACGCTTGTGAGAAAATAGATGGAAATAAGGCAGCGAATCAATTCAGGAGATCAGTTTGCCATGTCAGCACCGCACGGCATGAGAACACTGCGGGATGGAAAGTTTATCCAGACTCAAGAACTTAAAGATGTTGTTGAAAGCTTTACTTGACAAAGCACAAAAGTGGAACCCAATCATTTATTTTATATTATATTTTTTATTCATGATTTTCAAATATGCAGTAACTTAACCTCCACCACCACCACCACCACCACCACCACCACCATCATCATCATCATCAGAGACGTCAGTTCATATTTGCCAGTTTTACATCATGATAGACCAATCAATCACTCTAAAAAAGACGGTTCTTCAGTAAACAAAATGGTTCTTTATTGAACCCTGAACACCCAAGGAATGCTTTGCATGATTAATGGGTTCTCAGCTTTGTGAAAGAGTTCTTCATTGATTGATGGAGTGTTCTACGCTGCACCAAAAAGGCCTCTGTTATACGCTCTCTCAAGGGTTCTTTAGTAAAGAAAATGGCTGTATATAGAACCATTTATTGAACTAATAAACAGCTTTAATGGTTCTGTGCATCATGTAAGGGTTCTTCAGAATGTGCTGTAGATGGTTCTATATAGAAACCTTTTGAAAAGTCATACTTCATGCTTGCAACAATTGAAGAACCCCGTGGGTGCCTTTAGGTGCCATATAGAACATTCTCTATCAATCTGAGTAAGCCTTTCATGATGCAAAGAACCCATTGATCATGCAAAGGGTTCTTTGACAGTTTATGGTTCTATATAGAACCATTCTCTTTACTAAAGAAAGTTGAAGATCGAATAATAATAGTGCATAACCCCTTCAGTGAAGGACAGTGTTTGTGTGGATGAATGTGTGGACAGTAAACACAGCCAGGATGAATTTTTGGCTTGTACTATAATAAATGCATATCATGAACAAGACAAGACAACTAAATCGTTAAATGCCGTTATTTATATGACAGTCTTCATAATTCATGAGCTGAATTCATACGCTAAAGTTGCATGATTGTGATAGCACTACGGATAACTTGACCACCTGTAACCTAACCACAGGATAGATGCCTATAAATCTTTATATGTATACCAATCCACTTTTTAAACATTTTATTTTATTAAAAGCAGTGTTGTGTATCAGAAACAAAACATACAGACCTTCATTTCAGATTCAATCATGGTTTCAGAGCTACGAAAAGCTGCTATTCTCTTTCGCACTGGCTATTCTCAAAATATTTAATACAAAATATTTATCAATCTATTACAAATTTGGCAATGAGCATTTTCACTACTGCTAGTCTCAGACATGAAATATTTCCACACTACCTACATGTTTCTTGTTTCACTTCACGGATGGGTTAAATGTGGAGGTGAAATTTCCCCGTTGTGGGACTAATAAGGGTCTCAGAATATACTGGCACTCAGCAGCATGTGGGTGCTCAAGAAATCATGTAATGGTATCGGAGTTCTCCACTGCCAATGCTGTATTTAAGTGCTAGTATCAGAACCGACACAGATATGGTGGCAGTTCAACACAAATACACAATATTGTCAAAAGTATTCAGTCACCCATCCAAACCACTGAATTCAGGTGTTCCAATCACCTCCATGGCCACAGGTGTATAAAGCCGAGCCCCTCGGCCTGCAGAAGGCTTCTACAGACATTAGTGAAAGAATGGGTCGCTCTCAGGAGCTCAGTGAGTTCCAGCGTGGTACTGTGATCAGATGCCACCTGTGCAGTTGTCCAGTCTTGAAATTTCCTCACTACTAAATATTCCACAGTCAACTGTCAGTGGGATTATAACAAAGTGGAAGTGATTGGGAACGACAGCAACTCAGCCACGAAGTGGTCGGCCACGTAAAATGACAGAGTGGGGTCAGCGGATGCTGAGGGGCATAGAGGTCACCAACTTTCTGCAGAGTCAATCACTACAGACCTCCAAACTTCATGTGGCCTTCAGATCAGCTCAAGAACAGCGTAGAGAGCGTCCATGGCCGAGCAGCTGCATCCAAGCCTTACATCACCAAGCGCAATGCAAAGCGTGGAATGCAGTGGTGTAAAGCGCCGCCACTGGACTCTAGAGCAATGGAGACGTGTTCACTGGAGTGACCAATCACGCTTCTCCATCTGGCTATCCGATGGATGAGTCTGGGTTTGGCGGTTGCCAGGAGACGGTACTTGTCTGTCTGCATTGTGCCAAGTTTAAAGTTTGGCGGAGGGGGGATCATGGTGTGGGGTTGTTTTTCAGGAGTTGGGGTTAGTTAGTTCCAGTGAAAGGAACTCAATGCTACATTTTCATGCTCCCAACTGTGTGGGAACAGTTTGGGGACGGCCCCTTCCTGTTCTAACATGACTGTGCACCAATGCACAAAGCAGGTCCATAAAGACATTGATGAGCGAGTTTGGTGTGGAAGAACATGACTGGCCTGCACAGAGTCCTGACCTCAACCCGATAGAACACCTTTGGGATGAATTAGAGTGGAGACTGTGAGCCAGGCCTTCTGGTCCAACATCAGTGTCTGACCTCACAAATGTGCTTCTGGAAGAACGGTCAAAAATTCCCATAAACACACTCCTAACCCTTGTGGAAAGCCTTCCCAGAAGAGTTGAAGCTGTTATAGCTACAAAGGGTGGGCCAACATCATATTAAACCCTATGGACTAAGAATGGTATGTCACTCAATTTCATATGTGTGTGAAGGCAGACGAGCGAATACTTTTGGAAATATAGTGTATGTAGAGACTGGATTGAATAACAATGCAAAAGCCACTAATTGAATGGTGTTTGTATGAAAGTGTGCACAGCAAAGAAACACAGAGATATAAAATAATACTCACTCATTCTTCTCCAGGACGACGACATGTTCTTTCCCCTGGACTGGGAGGACATATGACACCTTTAAAAACACAAAGACAGAACCACACAGTCAGTCCAGTCTCTGTTTACTGGTAGCCTGAACATGTCGAGACAGGAAACATGCCCCTCTCTGATACCCATCTCCTTACACCAGGCTTATTTTGATGTGTGTTTAGTCTACTGAAAAACAGACAGCAAATGTTTGTAGGATTTTTCAGCAGTGGTTTAACATTTGTTAATTTTAAAGTGAATATAATTTCTGTAATAAAACTGTTAGTTTTGATTTAACTGCACACAATTCAATGTTGATCAATGAATTGAATTGAATGTGTTGCTAATAAAACAAAATTATGCAACTTTTAACAACACTCATTTCCTCGAACACAGTATTATGTTAAAACAGAAACCAGAAATCAAGATCATTAGAAAATGCTGAAGTTAAAAAAGAAATGGTGATTAAATCCTTTAACAAATATATCCTGAATTACCACTTGGTAATGTAATATTGATAGTGGTGTTGTTGTTCATGTGAGGTTAACAGTGATTCAATTAAACATCGTTCATTTTAAAGCTTAGTAGAATGTCACAAAGAAATATTAGCTCAGAATTAATACTGGCCGACATTCAAGGTTTCAGTATCAGTATCAAGCCATCTATACTGACTTTTGATACCACTAACCATAAAATTCTCATAGATAGACTTGAGAACAGGGTTGGGCTCTCAGGAACTGCCCTATAATGGTTCAATTCATACTGACAAGGGAAGAACTACTTTGTGGAAACTGAAAATAATTGTGTCTGAGAGAGTGCCAGTGACCTGTGGCGTCCCTCAGGGTTAAACTGTTGGGCCACTATTATTTAAATTATACATTTTGCCTCTCGGTCATTTACTACAAGACTACAGGGTATCTTACCACAGTTATGCAGATGATACTCAGATCTACTTGGCCCTCTCCCCAAACAACTATGGTCCCCAAGATTCTTCCTGTAAGTGCCTTGACCTCATCACTAACTGGATAGGACAAAAGTTTCTGCAGTTGAATACATAAATGGATAATAATGGACTCTGATCTTAGCTTCAGCAGTCGTGAAAAAGCTCATCAGACTTTTATCACCTCAAGAACATCAGCAAAATCAGAGATTTTCTGACTAAAGCAGACCTGGAGAAACTCATCCACACCTTTATTTCTAGCAGGATTGATCACTGTAATGGTCTCCTAACTGGAGCCCAAGAAAAAGACAAACAGTTTCAGATGATTCAAAATGCAGCTGCCAGAGTTCTTACCAGGAGTAAAAGAAGGGAGCACATCACTGTCATTCTCAAATCCTTACACTGGCTACCAGTATGTACCAGAATAGGCTTTAAGATAGTATTACTGGTCTTATTTATGTCAAATGTGGCAGCGATAGGAGTCGACCAGAAGTCTCAGATCATTAGTAACTAGCAGTGGTGGAAAGTAATGAAGTAAATGTAATGTGTTACTGTACTTAAGTACTTTTCTCATGTATCTGTACATGATTCTCCAAAGCCTTGACCTTCTAGAGTTCTGCCGTTTTTACCTTCTTCTATGTTGCTACTTCAGTCAACGGACTGTTTCTCTTTACACACATGAGCAAAGTAAGTGGGCTCTCGAGATCAGATGCAGAGATACAGATGCAGAAGTGCAAGCTTTCCCTGTAATCCCAGCAGCTCGATTCCTGCCGGCCCTGGCCTTTACACAGCAGCCCTGTGATGACGGCTGCACTAAAACGCTGGTTGCTATGGTTACAAAATCAATTCCAGTGACTGGAGATCTGCATCAACTGGTGTGGCTCCAATTATGTATATAAAACACAAAAACACAAGCGGTTCAGTGGACTGCAGAGCCTCGACTCCCACAGGAAAAATATAAATACTCAACAGAACAACATAATCTACACACACGCACACGCACACACACACACACACACACACACACACAGCATTTTATTAGGAACACCACCTCTATTTGGACTGTTGAGCATTTTCTAGTTCTACAGTTACAGACTGTAGTCCATCTGTTTCTCTGATACTTTGTTACCCTGTTCTTCAGTGGTCAGGACCCCCATGGACCCTCACAGAGCAGGTACTATTTGGGTGGTGGATCATTCTCAGCACTGCAGTGACACTGATGTGGTGGTGGTGTGTTAGTGTGTGTTGTGCTGGTACAAGTGGATCAGACACAGTAGTGATGCTGGAGTTTTTAAACACTGTGTCCATTCACTGTCCACTCTATTAGACACTCCTACCTTGTCGGTCCACCTTGTAGATGTAAAGTCACAGGACGCTGCCCACAGGACTGTTGGCTGGATGTTTTTGGTTGGTGGACTGTTCTCAGTCCAGCCGTGACACTGAGGTGTTTAAAAACTCCAGCAGCACTGCTGTGTCTGATCCACTCAGACCAGCACAACACACACTAACACACCACCACCATGTCAGTGTTACTGCAGTGCTGAGAATGACCCACCACCCAAACAGTACCTGCTCTGTGAGGGTCCATGGAGGTCCTGACCACTGAAGAACAGGGTAACAGAGTATCAGAGAAACAGATGGACTACAGTCTGTAACTGTAGAACTACAGAGTGCAGCTATACAGTAAGTGGAGCTGATAAAGTGGACAATGAGTATAGAAATAAGCTCAGTGGGTGAATGTTATGGTCCATACGTCTTATATATACGTAAGTATATAAATGTAATGATAATAATAATAGTCTCCATATTTTACTATGTTTTTATCTATACGTAATATGATAATATGTATAAGCACCTACATGTAGAAATGGTTTTATTTTTTCGGTAAAAATAAGGAAACAAGGAGCTTTTTTAAAAGCACTTTACAAAATGGACAGCATGAGTCAGATGGACAAATATGTATTAAAAGGTACTCAAGAAAAATCATACACACACACACACACACACACACGGTTCTATTCCTGTTTTCCTTTTCTTGCTGTAACAGTCTGACCCTTTGACCACTCACTGCATTAGAGCGCTGTTGTGAGCAGAGAGAAGCCGTTTTCAGATTAAAGCAAGCGCAGCGGGAACTCATCTCAGACACGTCACATCAGGCAAAACCAGCTAACTAAATAACAGCATCCACACGGCCAGCAAGCTCTAATGAAAGCCTGTGGCAGATGATGGATGATCTGCTTTTAACCGAAGGTTCAAGCAAATCCGCATCTGTGTGTATCCTTGGATGCCGAGTAAGATGTTTCAAGGACAGCAGAGTAGATCACTCCAGCGCCGATGTTCCACAGAACAGCATCACCCCAAGCGCATTACTGTAATTACACCAGTGTAATTACTGATATTTATTAGCAGCGTTTGACACTAAGACGGTACTGATTACAAGGGAAGTTGATTTAAGGTGAAGCACTTTCAAGTCTCCCCAAAAAGAACCGCTCCATTGTATAGTCTATATACAGTGCCTGTGGCGGTTGCTAGGTTACAGGTGAATAAGGTGGGTGACGCTTTCTTAAAAATTAAAAAAAAAACAAAAAAAAACTGGAACTAGCAGTGGAGTTATGCATCTTACCTACACTCTTAAAAAAGATGGTTCTTCAGCAGATATATGGAACCTTTTTGAAAAGGGTCCTCCTACTGTTAAGATGTCAAGCTTGTAACAGAAGAACCCTTCTGTATAGAACCATCTACAGCATGTTCTCCATCAATCTGAAGACCACTTTTACGATGCAAAGAACGCTTTTAATCATGCAAAGGGTTCTTTGAGTGGTCATGATTCTGTATAACACCATTTTCTTTGCTAAAGAACCCCAGAACAACCATCTTTTACGGATTGCATGGATTGGCTGAACCTCATTTGAGGCCATGATATGTCGTCACACAATAACTGAGTTCAGTATTAATGACCACTGTGTTGCATGGCAACCATGGCCTTCTGTTCGAGAGGGGAAAACTATACATAATCATACATAATTAAACGATTAAGCTGCAAACAAAGTCGTTCAGAGTGGTTAGATTTTGGCATGCGCCCTCTACAGGAATATATTTTAATTAATATATAAAATAAATAATTTTCCCTGTAATCAGATGAACTAGGACATCATTGGCTGTCTGTGTGTGAAATGTAGTGACTCTGGATTGCGATGCTAGTGAGCAATGAGGGGAGAAACGGGGGGCCCTCAACGGCAGCTTTCTTCATAAAAACGTGTGCTTTTCCATCAGTAGCCGCATTTACATGCAGCCCTATAATTCATTAATAATCCAACTAATAGCTTAATTGGAATAGAATACATCCATCTATACAACTCAACTGGAAGTGTCTAGTTCAATTGAAGCCAAATCATTTCTATCCGACTGACCGAGGTGGGTAATCCTGTAAATAATCCATTAAACAGAAGACTAATATCAGTGTAAACGCCTGTATCCGATTACATGCCCTATCGGAAAGTTTAAGTCCGTTCTGCCTGTCGCGTCATAGTGAGAGCAGAAACTGGTCTGCAGAGGAGACGAAGTTCATGCTCTGATCTTTAAAAGATGGCGGTGGGACGGACGTCCAGCTTATGTGTCTCAGAAAACGACGTCTTCCTCTCAGCCTTCTTTAATAAGGACATGTGAAGGATGCTTTCCTGAGTCTGATGTTATTTTAAAGTGCTTAAAAACACAAGCACTGCTCACTGCTGCTCATCTCACTCTGACTTAACTCGAGTGACGTTCACTGTCATGATAATGTCTACGTTAAGTTATTCATGGTAAAGGGGTACATGCAGGATGCTCGAAGGCAAAATAGTCCCAAAAGAAAACTATTTTTCAGATTTATCATTATTTTGCCATCATCATCATTACATAGAACACATCAGAAGAAGTTTTGGACAGTAAATAAAATGGCTATATTTGTGTTGTAGACATTAAGACCCCTGGTTCCTATCAGCACCACTGTAAAGACACCAGATTCAGTAAGTGAACCCACATAAAACCATTCTGTATGACTTTGTTTACATCTTAGCAAATTAATTATGCAGAAATATTGAAACATTTTGGGAAATTCCCTTTAAATATTCCAGCTTCACATTAGATTATTCCATTTGTTTGACTAGTTGTCTCTCTATACTTTTGCTAAAGTCTGTTTTGTGCAATGTGGACCAACTTTTGCTCCTCAATGACACAGAGGTGAAAGCTGCTGTAAGTGAGAGAGTGTGTTTGGACTGGGCTGATGGTCTGTGTCTCTGTGCGGCGCGGGGTGCTCACGCCCAGCACGGCTCTGGCACAAACAGACTTTTATTAAGGATGCTCCTGCTGGCTGGGCATCTGGGCGAGGCAGATGGTTCCTGTAGCATTATCTTACCTTCACCACTGGAGAGTGAGGGAACGAGGGAGGAAGGATGGATGTGCGAGAGCGAGGGATGGGTCATGAGTGGCAGGAAGAGGAAGAAAGAGAGGGTCTTGAAAAAGAGGGCTGAGCGTGGACGAGAAGGATGGAGTCAAGAAGCATTTATGGAGTTTGAGGTTAGCCTGAAAGTGTTTTTAAAGGGCCCGTATCACGGAAAACGTTCTCTGGTCCGTACGTCCATCTACAGAAAATAAGCTGCAAATTATGGATTCACTGCTTTTGTGATCATCTACACACACACACACACACACACACACACACACACACACACACACACACACACATACATAAACTCACTGGCCAATTCAATATCTTCTTAACACAAATAGCTAATTAGCCAATCACGTGGCTGCAACTCAATGCATTTAGGCATGTAGAGGTGGTCAAGACGACTTGCTGAAGTGCAGACCGAGCATCAGAACGGGGAAGAAAGGGGATTTAAGGGGCTTTGAACGTGGCGTGGTTGTTGGTGCCAGGCGGGCTGGTCTGAGTATTTCAGAAACTGCTGATCTACTGGGATTTTCACGCACAAACATCTCTAGGGTTCACAGAGAACGGTCCGAAAAAGAGGAAATATCCAGTGAGCGGTCAGTTGTGTGGACGAACATGCCTGGTTGATGTGAGAGGTCAGAGGAGAATGGGCAGACTGGTTCCAGATGATAGAAAGGCAGCAGGAACTCAAATAACCACTTGTTACAACCAAGGAATGCAGAAAACCATCTCTGAACCCACAACACGTTGAACCCTGAAGAAGATGGGCTACAGCAGCTGAAGACCACACCGTGTGGCTTGGCACTGTCTTGCTGAAATAAGCAGGACGTCCCTGAAAAAGACGTTGTTTGGACGGCAGCAGATGTTGCTCCAAAACCTGTATGTACCTTTCAGCATTAATGGTGCCTTCACAGATGTGCCAGTTACCCCTGCCATGGGCACTAACACCCCCCCACACCATCAGAGATGCTGGCTTTTGAACTTTGCGCTGATAATCCAGACAGTCCTTTTCCTCTTTGGCCCGGAGGACACGACGTCCATGATTTCCAAAAAGTGTGAACAGTGTGAAGTGTGGACTCGACAGACCACAGGACACTTTTCTACTTTGCGTCAGTCCATCTCAGATGAGCTCGGGCCAGAGAAGTCGGCGGCGTTTCTGGGTGGTGTTGATATCTGGCTTCGCTTTGCATGGCAGAGTTTTAACTTGCACTTGTAGATGGAGCGACGAACTGAGTTCACTGACAGTGGTTTTCTGAAGTGTTCCTGAGCCCATGTGGGAATATCCGTTACAGAATGATGTGGGTTTTAATGCAGTGCCGCCTGAAGGGTCGAAGGTCAGAGACTTCTCCAGATTCTCTGAATCTTTTGATGATATTATGGACTGTAGATGATGAAATCCCTAAATTCCTTGCAGTTGCATGCTGAGAAACGTTGTTCTTAAACTGTTGGACTATCTGCTCACGCAGTTGTTCACAAAGTGGTGAACCTCGCCCGTCCTTGCTTGTGAACGACTGAGCCTTTCAGGGAGGCTCCCTTTATACCCAATCATGACACTCACCTGTTTCCAATTAACCTGTTCACCTGTGGAATGTTCCAAACAGGTGTTTTTTGAGCATTCCTCAACTTTCCCAGTCTTTTGTTGCCCCTGTCCCAACTTCTTTGGAACTTGTTGCAGGGATCAAATTCAAAATGAGTGAATATTTGCAAAAGACAATAAAGTTTATCCATTTGAACATTAAATATCTTGTCTTTGTAGTGTATTCAATTGAATGTAGGTTGAAAAGGATTTGCAAATCATCGTATTCTGTTTTTATTTATGTTTTACACAACGTCCCAACTTCACTGGAATTGGGGTTGTACATATACACACACCCACTTGACCTATAGCAGTTTAGCCCTGCCCAGCTCGGAAGCTTTTTGAATGAAACACAGCGTAGCCAATCAGAATATAATTTATATACAGGTGTGTGCAAAAGTTTGGGCACCCCGGTCACATTTTATTGATTTTCTAAGTGATAATGAGTGAACACATTCTCTATAGTGAACATACTTGTGCACATTTTAACACACAATCACAATCAATTTGCTTTTGCAATGATTATTTGGTAGTTTTAGGGCAAAAATGTATTGCAAATCTATCGTAAAACAATCTCTCCGGCAGCATATGCATAAACACTTCATGTGAGGGTGCTTATAGGTACATTACATGGTTTGGATGTCTGGTTCCTATCAGCGCCACTGTGAACAACTCTGACTGAGCAACATTCTCTAGAACAGAGGCTTTCACTTGAAGCCATTCTTAACGCCCGTTCACATCTTAATGGTTCAAATGAGCAGAAATTTTTAAAGATTTTGGTGGCATTCCCCTTTAACACCCAGCATGCAGGGAATGGTGATCAGTTTTAGGGAAAACAATTTGACAAACTTACGTAGGTTGATCATTATATTAGATAAAATATATATTATTTACAGTTTTATAAATGTGTCATTACCAAAACACAGTAAACATGTATTAAAATATCTGTACACTGTAGAAATTAATATGGTATTTAATGTAATAAAAGTTATAATACAACAAGTGGTTCCATGTGTGGTTGCTGAGCTGAAACAGCTTAGGAACAGATGATACATTCTTTATCCATGAACTAATGGAACTACTGAACGGAACTGCAGCGTTGGACTCTTTTCACATGTAGTCGGATTTCATGAATTGTGAATAATGGAACGTTAAACGTGTGCATCGTGACGCATTACCTTGTCGGCCGCTGCGGGGTCCTGCTCTCTCCTCTGTCTGCTGATACGTTTCGGTATGCTCACTTCATACGAGGAGAACTGAGACGTTTGAGTGGCTGAGCCTGCAGGAAAGCAAAAAAAACACATATTATAATTATCAATATAAGGTTTTAAGAATATTGATGTTTATGTGGACAAGCAAAAGTGCACTATACACACACACACACACACACACACACATATATACATATATATATATATATATATATATATATATATATATATATATATATATATATATATATATATATATATATATTTTTTTTTTTTTTTTTACCCCTTCACTGATTTTTATTACATTTCTGCATAATTAATTAGTTTTAAAGAAGTCTTTAATTAGTTGTAAAGAAGTCGTTCAGGGTGGTTTGGTGTGAAACGCTCTGTTCTAGAGAAACTTACAGAGTCAGAACTGTTCACAGTGTTGGTGATAGGAACCAGACGTCTGAAGATTTAATGCCTCACTTCACTGGTGGTTCTGGACAGTAAATAAACTGTCTACATTTGTGTTGTAGACATCGTGACCCCTGGTTCCCATCACCAGCACTGTGAAGAGATCTGAGCCTGTAAGTTTCCATACAATTAACCAATTCACATCAAACCACCCTGAAAGATTCTGTTTATCTAACCGATGTAATTACACAGAAAAATCTGCTGAATTCCACGTCACGCAGTAGGTTCATTTCAAATAATGCACTATCAACACTGAGGAATGCTGAGGAAATGACTGGGAGCAATGCTGCCTCAGTAAGACTGCGCAATAAAAGTTCAAATAAAAGTTTCACTCAGTTCTGCCACTATTCATTCCTCTCGCTCCGCTGAGACAGAGACATTAGTCAGCATTCGGATGAGCTGGGATGGGCTGGGCTGGTTTCCTGGATGGGGCAAAGGCGAGATAAGGCAGAACACACAAGGATATATGAAGACATAACCACTGCTCTCTCTGGTTTCACGCCAAACTGGAGAAATGAAAAATGTAAGCTCGCTAGGTTGGATTTAGGATTTAAAATTTGGTATGAAAACGGGGCGCAAAAAAATCCACGATCTATACAAAGATAACGTGCTAATGTCCTTCTCAGGGATCTCGACCGAGTTCGGCATTCCAAAAAAAGCGCTTTATAAAATACCTGCAACTTAGAAGCTTCATCTTGTCCCACCAAGGCTCAAAGGTTTCAAACGCCTGCTAGAGGAATTCCAAAATCTCCCCTGTCTAAACGACTGGTGTCATCATTTTATAACACGCTAATGTCAAACTCCGGAGAATCCTCCGATTCCGATATTTCAGTAGAGACCTGGAAGAATATACGTATGGATGCTCAGACAAGATCCATCAATATCAGCTAAAGCTATTACAATGCAACTGGATTATGAGAACAAACATCACCCCAGTAAAACTGAATACATTTAATGGCAACATTCCTGATTCATGCCTGAAACGTTCACTCGTAAAAGGAACACTGTTGCATGTGGAGTTGCTGTGTAGCCCAGAGGTTCTGGAAAGAAATGTGGCAATCCGTTTTCCACCTGAACTTCCTATTTTGGGTATTTTCCCTGACAGTCTTGTTACTGGAAGCAGCACTCGTAAGTTAACTGACACGCATTCTAGACGGGAAACATCCGATTGATCCTCAGTGTTTTTGGCCATAACTGTAATGACATCATCAAATTTGTAAAAACTCAATAAAGACAATATTTACAACACACACACACACACACACACTTCAATTCACTCTCTCCCCCATCCCTCCTTCTCTCTCTCCCTCACGCTTCCTCCTTCTCGCTCTCTCTCTCCCTCACGCTTCCTCCTTCTCTCTCCATCCCTCCTTCTCTCTCGCTCCATCCTTCTCTCTCTCTCTCTCACGCTTCCTCCTACTCTCTCCATCCCTCCTTCTCTCTCTCTCTCCCTCACGCTTCCTCCTTCTCTCTCTCATGCTTCCTCCTTCTCTCTCCATCCCTCCTTCTCTCTCGCTCCATCCTTCTCTCTCTCTCTCACGCTTCCTCCTTCTCTCTGCATCCCTCCTTCTCTCTCTCTCTCTCTCTCTCCCTCATGCTTCCTCCTTCTCCTTCTCTCTCTCACGCTTCCTCCTTCTCTCTCTCACGCTTCCTCCTTCTCTCTCTCTCTCTCTCTCCCTCCTTCTCTCTCTCTCTCTCTCTCTCTCTCTCTCGCTCTCTTCATCCTTCTCTCTCTCTCACACTTCCTCACGCTCCCTCCTTCTCTCTCTCTCGCACTCCCTCCCTCTCTCTTGCACGCTTCCTCCTTCTCTCTCTCCCTCCTTCTCTCTCTCCCTCTCTCTCTCACACACGCTCCCTCCTTCTCTCTCCATCCCTCCTTCTCTCTCGCTCCATCCTTCTCTCTCTCTCTCTCACGCTTCCTCCTTCTCTCTCCATCCCTCCTTCTCTCTCTCTCTCCCTCATGCTTCCTCCTTCTCCTTCTCTCTCTCACGCTTCCTCCTTCTCTCTCGCTCCATCCTTCTCTCTCTCTCTCTCGCTCCATCCTTCTCTCTCTCTCTCACGCTTCCTCCTTCTCTCTCCATCCCTCCTTCTCTCTCTCTCTCCCTCATGCTTCCTCCTTCTCCTTCTCTCTCTCACGCTTCCTCCTTCTCTCTCGCTCCATCCTTCTCTCTCTCTCTCTCTCTCTCTCTCTCGCTCCCTCCTTCTCTCTCTCTCTCTCGCTCTCTTCATCCTTCTCTCTCTCACACTTCCTCTCTCTCCCTCACGCTCCCTCCTTCTCTCTCTCTCGCACTCCCTCCCTTTCTCTTGCACGCTTCCTCCTTCTCTCTCTCTCCCTCCTTCTCTCTCTCCCTCTCTCTCTCACACTTCCTCTCTCTCCCTCACGCTCCCTCCTTCTCTCTCTCTCGCACTCCCTCCCTCTCGCACGCTTCCTCCTTCTCTCTCTCTCCCTCCTTCTCTCTCTCCCTCTCTCTTTTATGTTGTACATAAACATCAATAAATTCCTAAATTCAGTCCATGTACTCAAAACAAAGCTGCAAAACAGCCGATTTTGAATTTGTTATGCTCCTCAGCACTTTCAGTCACACTGAAGTTACAAGGAGTGTTTCAGCCTGGACTGCTTGTTGATTAAAAGAGGGCATTTACATATACCAGTTTTAGGGGCACAGTAACAAAGACAGCCTGTTCACCTCTAAGGGATAGAGATGTGGGATAAATGGTCATACAAAATGAATTCTAACTGGTTTTTGTATATAAAACGGCACAACTGTTATAAGTGGGCCTCAAGGGAAAAAATTAAATACACGAAAACGCAGGACATGGATTTCATATCTCTGCCAGAATAACAACACAGAACGCATTATAATGGGATTCCTAACACCACAGAATGATTTCTAAACTTCAAAAGCAAATTTTCCCTGAAGAGCTTCCTTGCTCCAAAAGTTTCCAGCTCAAGTCTGGCACGCCTGGATCTCAGATACTCTTAAATGCCATTAAGCAGAAGCTTTCATCTTGCTACGCATGTTATTCGGGACGTTTCTGTTACAGTTCTTAAGCTCAACTAGTTAGAGTTTAGCATGACAAGCTGCACTTCACTTCCACTTTAAGCGCATCACAGAGACCTGCATCATATCTGAAGTTGGGCTTCAAGTAAAGTGTCACTTGCAAAGCTTACATTCCACCTCACTGCAATCATCTCCATATATTTTACACAGCAGTGGATGAAGAACACAAACCATGTACTGGAGTTAAAGTAGAGACACCCAAGGTAAAATATTCCTCCAGTAAAAGTAGAAGTTCCTCCCTTTAGACCTCCACTTGAGTAAAAGTACTAAAGTATTTCCCTTCAAATGTACTTAAGTATAAAGTAAAAGTACTAAAAGAGTAATTCTGGCTCTGATGTCCTGTTATCATTTTTATAACCAGACTGGCTTCATGAACTCATTTCAGGTGAAAGTCCTCCAGCGTCTCTCTTGGTAAACCAGTCTTTTAATAGAACGTCATTAATTAGTGACGCTGACGTCTATTAAAATGATCAGAAGCACAAAACACTGAAGGTAAACAGTTTCCATCAGGGAGAACCGAGTGGCTCTGAAATCACTTTTTACACACAAGCAAAGTTTCAGTTTCAGATTTATTTACAACTTAGTTCCAAGTTTAAGTTGAATAAAAACTGGCTTTAAACTCAGGATCACAGATGAGCTCCTTTACTATGTTGATCTGTAGGCGTCTGTTCATAAACATAAACCAGCCCAAACTCATTTACTATAAAATGAACTGGTGTTTGTAGAAATTCAGAAAAAAGCCGCGTCAGTCTCGACTGCGTATGTGGACATATTTCTATATTGAGCTCTATTTACACAAAGTTAGGTTAGTTCATCATTTATGTTGAACAGACTCTCCCAAAGTTTTACGCTGCTGCGCTGACGTTGAACGATATGCATTACAAGGTCACGCTTTAGTAAAGACTTAATAAACGCAAGGCAGACTGTAGAGCCGCATACATAAAATACTATAGAAGTAGTAATAATTATAAACCTACAATGATTTCTCTCAAACACTGCACTAAGTCCAATTAAATAGGATCAATTCTGCTCGTTTGGTAATGAAACGTAGTTATTCAGTTCTTTAAGTCCCGACGATACTCCCAATACGCTTGGAACAGGGCATTTATCACGCTATCTTCATCAAACATCATCAAAATACTCACTCCTACTTAGTGATCCCAGAGTTTTGCTGATCTTTTTCATCAGGGAACATCTCAAATCATTGATTCTAGCTGATTCAGGGCGCATTTGTACTCGTAGTTCGGTTCTCTTGGTCCAGAAAATGGTACAAATTCCTGCAGTTTGGTGCTGGTGCGCTGACACTTGACATCAAAGCAGAAGATTAAAATGAAAGTCATATTTTTATTTATGACACTCTCCGGTCCTTTGCCAGAATAGATCACTTCATCGATGAATACAAATAACAGTAATTATCAGACTCGCTCTAGTCATTGGATCAGCTGCCAGGTACCAGGAGTTTTTACTGAACTGGGAAAATCTTTTTACTGAACTGGGAAAAACTCACTGGTGTCATTTTAAACTTTAAATATCGACCCTGTACCTGTTTTATTTCATCCTATTTATTCTTAACTTTTATTTCTTGTTTTAGTTCTTCTCTTAGTTCTTTATTAATCTCTTATCGTCTTCTGATCTTAATCTCTTATCAATTGAACCTCAAGTTTTATTTTTTATCTATTTTTATCTTTTTTTCACTGTTATTTTTACATTTCTTTTCATTGATTAAATATAGATATTCTTTTCTTTCTCATGTCAATCCCTTGTTTTTGTAAATGCTCGGCTACATTAAAAATGAGGGTTGCCCTCAAATGTACTTCCGAGTCAAAATAAAGGTTGATTGATTGATAAATGAAAAGGTCCCAACTGACTGGGCTGATTTTATGACGCACAACAACCGTGTGATGATATCCACTAAACTTTCTGAATCATACTGCTCTCTGTGCTGCTCGGCTTTATCTACGTCTTCTTTTAATCTGTCTCAGAGCAATAAGCCACGAGGCTCCCTGCGTCACTGTGGCTTTTGCTCAACACGAAGCAAAGTGAAACGCCTGTAATAGACTCGACTGACTCAGGGCTTTTACAGAATGGACAAACCTATTAACCTATAATAAACCTATAATACATAACATAACTGATGGGTTTGGTCAAATGCACATATCTAGTATTTTATAATAACCTCAGCCTCGTTTTAAAACCCAAACTACCTGTTCTGTAATTACC
This sequence comes from Pygocentrus nattereri, assembly GCF_015220715.1. NCBI lineage: Eukaryota > Metazoa > Chordata > Actinopteri > Characiformes > Serrasalmidae > Pygocentrus > Pygocentrus nattereri. The sequence continues at coordinate 5,981,360 of NC_051239.1, forward strand.
GCTTCAGAGCTTATGAAGAGAAAAGCACATGCAGGTGTTAACACTCATGGTGAGATCAGAGGACCCTTCATACTGTCTTTGGTCTGTATTATGTTCAGAGTTTGTTGTAAAGCGAATTGAGACCGACCTGCTCAGGGGGTCTCATCTGCTTATTTGGTGCACCAAAGTTCAGATGGCAGCGTCTTCACCTGCTCTATTGAACCGCACTAACAGACCAATCGCACCAGGGCTCGTTTTAATCAAACCAAACCTGCCGAGTCTGAACGCACCCATAGAGAAGACCGCTCTGCCTGGATTTGCCCATAACGTCTTCTGACGATCATCTTTCTTTCTCTTTGTTTTACTCTGTAGAGCTCCTGACGTAGTGCACGGAGGTCCATGATGGGAAAGGCTATCATTACCATAAACAGAAGACTCTACTGCTGGATAAACGTTCTGCCCAAACAGCTGCGTTCACATCACAAGCCTCACTGCTCAAATCCGATCTCTCCGACTCGATGGTTCACCCTCGTTTAGGTCAGTGATTCAAATCCATCATCAATGTGATGAACCGGCGTCCTGAAATGACCTCATGAGCTCCTCCTACTCAGTAACGTCACGTGCCTGAATCATTAACGAGCAGGACGAGCTTCGCTGAGAAGATCATTGACTCTGATCAGCTCTCAGCTTCGTTATTAGAGCAAGATGAAGGAGAAAAAGGTGAGATGAGCTGCTTCTCCACCGTTTACAGGCTTTAACATCTGTTCGGCGCTGTTGCCATGGTAACGCTGAATGACAGCACAGGCACAGTGGAGAAGAAGCTCATGAATTCCGATCTGAGCGTCACATGACCACGAATCGGATACGCATCCGATCTAGAACCACATATGAAAGTGGCTCAAGTCGGATTTGAAAAAAATCCGATGTGTCCACACAGTCCTAAAAACATCAGGTCTGAGTCACATTAGGGCGAAAAAATCTGATCTGCGCCACTTCAACCCGGTAATGTGAACGTAGCTTAAGCGTCTTATGGGAGTCTTTCCGTGCTGTAATTCACTCGGTGTCAAATGCTCTGTCCTAGATAAATGTAGGAACCAGACGTCCACCTCTAAAGCATCCCTCACAGAAAGTTATTCCCTGAAATGGTTACAAATGCACTGTGCCAGATTGTCTGATGTCAGTTTTGCGAAGTTTATGGCTTAAAATATGTGCATTTTTAACATCCATTCATGCTGGAGAGGTACGCGCAGGGCAAACCGGGAAAACTTATTTTGCCAACATGCACCATTACTTCCCCACTATCAGCATTTCATTTTTTATTTTAAATGAAATGGCTTCGTTTGCATGACCCCTGGTTCCCCTCACCACCACCACTGCACAGAAATCAGTCATTTTATCTACAATGAACCTTTTCACGTCAAATCCCTCCGAAATCTTACTGCTGTTTTCATCTGAACTACTAAATAACGCCAACATTGGGAGAATTATGTGGAATTTCTCTTTAGGGGAGGTCAGTTTGTGTAAAGGACCACCGTGCATGACCATTTTAAGGCTAAATACGAGCGACAGAGCAGCAACGTCCTGAGAAAACGGATAAAGAAAGCAGCAAAGAGGGGAAAAGTGCCCTGCTTGCAACATCACGACATAATTCACTGTACTGAGAGGGAGCCGGATGTTATGGAAATGCATCAGTGGCATTAACGCTCTCACTCTAATCCCTCAGCCTATGTGCTGATGTAAGGACAAGAAAACAATACAAGCTTTTATCCCCACGGTGTAACAGGAATATTCCTTCTGTGGCTTGTTGCACATGCTTTCCCTCAGAGACGTGGCCACAGTCTGTGATATTACACATTAATCCTGCAATTACAATCAGGATTTGTCCTCCAAGCATGAGGACGACGCAGTCTCTGGCAACTGCAGCTGACGGCAAGTTAACTTTACAGCTTTAATACTGAAATATGCTTAGTACCACATTTTCACGTTTTATTTGTTTGTTTACCCTTTAATTTAACCAGACAAGTCATTAAGACAACGTGCTCTTTTATAGAAGTATATTGATGGGCCTCCAGATATACAGAGTGATCCAAAAAGATTCATCCGACTTCAAAGCCCCATATTTTTAAACCATGAGGCGTTTAGGAACCAATCACAATCCAATTGTAAGAGGAGGTCATAGAGTTTCTGACCGTCACTGGAAGACGGCTCCCTTCAGTCTGAGAGGAGATGAGACCCCTGAGCAGAAAGCGTTCTGCGGTCTCCACTTCAGTAAGAGTGAATCCGTCATAACTGTGCATCGTGATATTCGTGGTCAGTGAAGCTCCAGCAGCTCAAAGTGTTCATCGTTGGTTCCACAGCACTGGACGATCTCCGAAATCCCACTGAAAGAGCCGTGAGTGCAGCGTCACCCGACACGCTCGATCCGGTATGGGATGAGTTTGACTGTGGTGTTGATGTCGTCCGTACAGCTGGAGGAGGTTCAGACTGAGACCTTGTATTACATAATAAACTTTACGCTCATTTAAACCGTTTACAGTTCACTGCACTGATCTGTGATGATTTACAGGTGAAATCGGATGAATCTTTTTGAATCATCCTGTATGATGCCAAAGCTTGAAACTGAGAGCAGTAGTCTGCTGGACCTGCTGTTGGGCTGCTCTGCCCAGCTTTCGTCAGTGTGGCCCATAGATTATACGAATGAAATCATTGATCTATGATGACCACCAGGCTCGTGGAAATGACCGTTCAGGAGCTGAATCAACACAACGGAAGGAAATTAAACCCAGAAAAAGGAAAAGCCAATGACTAAAATGTCGAGATGCTTCATGTACGTAACTGCAGACGCCAATGCATAAACATTAGCTTTACGGAAGAGAGTAAGATTTGTTTCTGTAGCCTCACAAAAGCGGGAAAGTGAATAAAATGCACTTTTTTGTGCAGTTGATTGTGTGCGTAGTCAAATATTGGTCAAAATTAGTGGAAACATCACTTTTACAAAATAACACAAAGAGTGTCCGAGATTTTTGGCTTTCAGCAGTGAATTGTAAGCATGTAGTGATATGTGGAGATCATAAAACACATGTTCTGTTCATTTGAGGGGAGTTTTTACAAAATAAATAAATAAATAAATAATTACATTCATTTAATGCAGTTACTGAATAATTTGCCTTACGATTTGGTCACGTAGCTTCAGATAATATACCCTGGTCAATAAGAGGTGAAGTACTGATCATGTTCACGATGGGCTCGGAAAGGCGCACCGTGACCTAATTTATCGCGATAGTGACAAAACATCGATATATTGCCCACCCCCAGCTGATACCATTCTGAAATGGAGTGAAAACTAGATTCCTGTCATCACAAATAAAGTCCAGGAGTAAAATCATCAGTTCAAAACACTCAAACATGTGACTGAGTAACTGGAACTTTTCACCTCCACGAACAGAAATGTATCTGTGCTACTGAGCCCACACACACACACACACACACACATAACTGTTGGAGATGATGTGATGTTCTGGCTGTATCACTGTAGATGCACTGTTTTGCTATTTTCTTCTTCAAACAAGACTGAAAGTTTTACACTGATCAGGCATCACATTCTGACCACCTCCTCGTTTCTACACTCATTGTCCACTTTATCAGCTCCACTTACTGTATAGCTGCACTCTGTAGTTCTACAGTTACAGACTGTAGTCCATCTGTTTCTCTGATACTCTGTTACCCTGTTCTTCAGTGGTCAGGACCCCCATGGACCCTCACAGAGCAGGTGCTATTTGGGTGGTGGGTCATTCACAGGTGGTTTGTTGTTAACTTTAGCATTTACACACAATCTGTTGGCGGGATGTCCAAATAGAGTGAGACCACCCAAGATTGAAGGTTAAGGCCAGTTCTTTAATACAGAAATTGTTCCTCTTTCTCTCGTGCTGCCGGAATCTCTCGGGTCCAGATGTCTGCGCTTCCTCTGTTTGATTGAGGCGCTGGAAACGAGTTCTCTTTAGCCGTGTTATCAGTTTAGCTACAAACACCCCTTTCATCATTGTTCTCTGTCTCTGCTCGGTCGGCCCACCTCACGCACTCGCCGCAACATACGAGAGTTATAAAGCTCCGTGAGTCCCAGGTTGGGGGGGTGTTATTTGAATATATTGTAATTTAACATCATAGCTTTTGTTTACTTTTGCGTATTTTGTTTATTTGTACTTGTTTACTACATTTACATTACATTTGTGGCATTTGGTAGACACTCTTATCCAGAGCGACTTACAGTTTGATCATTTTACATAGGCAGGCCAAGGTGGTGTTAGGAGTCTTGCCCAAGGACTCTTGGTATAGTGTAGGGTGTCTGCCCAGTTGGGGATTGAACCCCAGTCTACAGCGTAGAAGGCAGAGGTGTTAACCACTACACCAACCAACCACCACCTGTTTACTATTCTAGGATTTGGCTAATGTGATGATTTAGGTCATGAAAATGACAAGGAAAAATGACGCGCTGCGTCGGCATTGTATATTAATAAAAATATCAAATATTTTCTCTGGAATTTGTTCAAAAGGGGCCAAATTGGATGTTAAAATGGATTTAATGCAGGAAGATCCAAAAAGATTCATCGATTTCAAAGTGATTTATTTCACCTGTAAATCATCACAGATCAGTGCAGTGAACTGTAAACGGTTTAAATGAGCGTAAAGTTTATTATGTAATACAAGGTCTCAGTCTGAACCTCCTCCAGCTGTACGGACGACATCAACACCACAGTCAAACTCATCCCATACCGGATCGAGCGTGTCGGGTGACGCTGCACTCACGGCTCTTTCAGTGGGATTTCGGAGATCGTCCAGTGCTGTGGAACCAACGATGAACACTTTGAGCTGCTGGAGCTTCACTGACCACGAAAATCACGATGCACAGTTATGACGGATTCACTCTTACTGAAGTGGAGACCGCAGAACGCTTTCTGCTCAGGGGTCTCATCTCCTCTCAGACTGAAGGGAGCCGTCTTCCAGTGACGGTCAGAAACTCTATGACCTCCTCTTACAATTGGATTGTGATTGGTTCCTAAACGCCTCACGGTTTTAAAACATGGGGCTTTGAAGTCGGATGAATCTTTTTGGATCACCCTGTGTTTTAGACCGAAAAGATCCAACAAGATTAAAACCGAGCCTAACAAACCCCAGTTTCTATGCTGAGAGATGCAGGATGTACTAAGACAGCTACTCTCACTGTTACTTGAGTCAATCCATCAATTCACCAGCACTTTTGCTGGAACCACTGTCGGGCTGCTCTGCTCAGCCTTGTACGTATGGTCTGCGATGTCTACGAATGAAAACACTGATCTATGATCACCACCAGGCTCACACAAGCGCTCCCCCAAGGACAAGTGCTGTCTTCTGGGGGGAGAAAGACCCTTATTAACGCTGCCGGACATTAGAACTCGTACAGAAAACACCAGAAACGAAGTGATTTTTCAATTAGTCCACTAATGCTGGAGGCTGATCTTCCGACAGTCACACTGATCAATCCAAAGGACGCGTTTCCTCAGCCTGAAGTGCCATCTAACCATGCAGACACTTGGCATTATCCCAAATACGCTTTCACAGAGCACCTTAAGCTTCTTAAACATGTACTATTCCAACAGCCAGACCACGTGAAGGTTCACAGGCAGACGTCTACTATACTGTAGACAATGCAAAATCGAAATTCAAATTAAGCTGAGAAAATGAGTGTTATTCACCCCGTAACCCTACAAACTTCATCCTTGTGAAAATCCCCTTTTTTCAGAAAAAGGAAGTGTTTATTGAGGCCATCACTGCAGTCTGAAAGAGAAACTCCAGCTACTTTGGAATTTTCTGCCTAATTAAACGGTTGAGATGCCAACAAAGTCACTCAGGGTGGTTTGGGGTGGTTTGGGGTGCAATCCTCAGCTCCAGAGACACTTATCAAGTCAGGACTGCTCACAGTGGCGGTGATAGGAACCAGACGTCCACCTCTAAAAGCTCCTCACAGCACCTAATAAACTGAAACGGTTGTGAATTCACCGCCTGGCATCCGAGACGCTGTTCTACAGAAGTTGTCTCAGGTTTTAGCCTAAAACGTCTTCTAATGAGTTTATTTGAATCCAGTCATGGCCCAAGGATGCAGGAAGGGTGTCAAGAGGCAAAATGGTCCCCATAGAAAACCTACTAGGTCAGATTCTCCACTCTTTTACCATCAACACCACCACATATGAAAGCTCAGAAGACACGTGTAGGTTCACTGGTGGCTCTGGAGGGTAAATAAAATGACTCCTGGGTCCCATCACCACCACTTTAAAGACATTTAAGCCTGCAAGCTTCTCTACAAATGAACACTCTCACACCGACCCACCCTGAATGAGTGTGCCTGAGCCAGAAATTCTGAAAAAGCGGTGGAATTCCCCTTTAAAGCTTATTTTATAGTATTAAAAGTGGCTCCTCGCGGACAGTCCCGGCTAATAAAAGTACAAATGGTGTGTTTTCGGAGATTTTAGAGCGATTTCTGGCCGTGTTTTGCCACTAAGGGTTACCGTAAAAGTGGCCGTGGTGTTTTTGCGTAGAGGTTTATTATTATTATTGTTTACTGACCTCCGCCGCAGTCCGAGAGCTGGGAGAGCAGAAACAGGACACAGACAGCTTGAAAGCGACGAGAAGGTCCTGTAACAGACATCACTGCTGCCGAAAAATCCGCCGAGGACGCGTAATAAGTCAAATTTCTGTTTCCTTCTCTTTATCCAGGCGTTGCCTTCCGAGCAATGGCACAGAGCCCGCTGCCCTCCACATAACGCTCTTACGGAATAAGCGCGGAGCTCCGGCTACCTGCTCACCGCTCCCTCAGCTCTGCCTCCCCGCACAAGAGCTCGGCCACGGAGGCACGTTCGCCCCACAAGACGAATATTTTCAAGGTAATCCTCTCAGAAATGGTGCTGCTTGTAGGCTTATCCCGCTGAAAGCTTCGAGACTCGGGAGAGTCGGACGTGAATTCCCTATCAAGCCCAGTCTGACTACAGAGGGCGACACGGGTCGCGTCTCATTCCACAACCTTAAACTGGCTCCCTACCCCCTACGCCCTACTCCCTAGATAGAGCGCCAAAATAAGTGTTCCAGGACGGTTAGTGCACGACTGTTAACGAATTAAGATCAATAAGGTCCAGCTGGAGAAAATGTAATCAAAACAAAGGTCCAGATCATCATAATGTGTGACTTGTATTATGATTCAGTGCCATATACGGTATATTGAAGCAGCCTAATAGTTGTATTGACATTAAGTGAGCCTTATTAGCCCCACAATGGGGAAATTTCACCTCCGCATTTAACCCATCCATGAAGTGAAACACCAGTGAGCACATATACACACTTGGGGGCAGTAAGCACACTTGCCCGGAGCGGTGGGCAGCCCTATCCACAGCACCCAGGGAGCAGTTGGGGGTTGGGTGTCTTGCTTAAGGATACCTCAGTCACGTGCTGTCGGTTGTGGGGATCGAACCGGCGACCTTCTGGTCACAGGGCTGGTTCCCTAACCTCCAGCCCAAGACTGCCCCCTGAAGTACAATTCAATATTTTGATAATATTTATCGCCAGTTTTCTCTTTTCAGAGGACGACGTGTGACGATGTGAAATAGCTTCCCTCTGACTCATTTTCTTCTCCAGCTGCTCACTTTCTTCTCGCCTCGCCCCTCCCCTGTGAGCTTGTTTAAGGGGAGCCTCCATCTCCCCATTATATCAAAAACATGACTCCAGAGGCCGCCGGCGAGCAAGTCCTGGATGAACGGAGGTGAATGAAGCTAAACGGCTAAAAACGAAAAGTTAAAATAGCTTCTAATCACTCGCCCAGAACTTTCCTTTAATTTTAGAAAGTAGAAAGATGTATTTCACTAAAAAAAGAAAAGAAAGCTCACCTGTATGTTTCTGTTTTTCTACAGAAAACGGGTTTTAGGCAGCAGGATGCTAGCATTACTGCTACTGAGTGCCGATCGCAGAGCAGCTCATTGGCTGTTCACACTCACTGACGTCATGAACGAACACGAGGCGCCGCTTTAAACTCCTATAGGTGGAGTTCAAAAGCTCTTAAAACTGAGATCTGATTGGCTGAGTAGCATCACTTGTGATATTCATCATGCATGCGACTGGTCTGCGAGTTCTTGGGCTGCTAAGGCTAGAAAAGTTATGCCGATTCAAACGGAAACTCTTTGTTTTTTAAATAATTAAATAATTCTCAATCGTTTATTGGTCATAGGTCCAGGTCCGGACAGGACGGTGTCTGGTTCTGGGCCTGGACCTCGGGCTACTTATTAGCAACCTGTGGCTCAGTGCATCCAAATCCACAGTATTGATCAAACAGTAGCTGAAAAGCACCCCAGGTAATCTCGCACACTCATTACTCTGTTACAGTGCTAATACACTGTGGCACGAAAGCCACTGCACATGCTTTTCTAATCAATCACGTTGAATGTTTTAACATCTTGTAGCGCTTGAGTTTCAGCAGTTTTAAGGTTTGTCGTCGTCGTTGTTTTTTTTCTTCGACTGTTAGCTTAAAATGTGTTGGCTTTGTTTTTTGTGTCATGCATTGTGTGAGTTTAGTGTTTATTACTGCTTTACTAACACAACTAAAATTACTGTGTTACCTCTGTCATCAGACACGTCTTGGCTGAGGGAAGATTAAAATTGTGCAAATAAGAATTTTTGGGCAAATACCAAATGTCACCCAGTTGTTTCACAAGTGTAAAATGTCCAAGGCTGCATCCAAAACAACTTACCACCATGCTAAATATACACCACCATTAGTAGCATTTATTAGTACAAAAACGTATAGTATCGTATAGTATAGTACAGTATAGTATGGTATAGTACAGTGTAGCATCTTCATTAAATGTTTACACGTTAGTTTTAGGACGACTTGCGTGGAAGCTGTGTCTCGTGGAGGCACGGGTTCAAATCCCACTTCTGACACCAGTTTTAGCTTTCACCGCTTTAAAAGAGACACAGCTTCCTCACAAGTCATGGTGCTTTTTTTCACCAGCTGCACCATACATAAAACTCTTTTCTCTGACAGCATGTTCACTACCAAGCTCACATCTCCCATTCTACTTCCTCACGCATACACTCCCTACCTCCTAAGAGTCCTTCGCTGTGAATACTGCAGAAAAACACACAACCTAAAATTAACATTAGAGTATCTTATAGTAGTGTATCGTTTTGGACATCCAAAACTGCTTGCTATCGTGGTATGGCAAAAATAGTACGCCACCAGCATAGGTCCATTCATTAGTGTACTATGTTTAGTATAGTAGTATGTGGTTTTGGACGCGGCTCTAGTGTTCCTGTTCGTCTAGTGTCCCTTAAGGCCCGATCAGACAGTAAATAGGGAACCTCAAGCCGATTTGAGACGCACCCCTTGGCGATAAGCCAAACTCTTCCTTCTCTAACGCAGCTTTAGGCCGGCACTTTTGGTTGTGTTACCCACCGTAATCTGTTTAAAAACATTTATACGAACTTCCACAAGAACTACAGCAGTTCTGCGAGAAGTTAAAAACGACTCTTTCGGGCTAGTAAGGCCGCTTCCTCTAAGTTTGTTCGGGAAGGCTAGGGGGTAGTCAACAACCATACATATCAACAAAAACTTTTGCGCATACGTGTAGGTCCAACTAAGCGTTTTTCCATTTAGAATAAAAAAAAATACTATCCCTAGTTGTCCATACCGTGAGACTTTCAACCACGTACTTAATTTGAACTATCTAGTGAGAAAAAACTAGAAGTGATGAACGTTGTTTGACAGCAGTGCGTAGTTTTGCCCCAGTCCCTAACTCTGTCAGCCAATAGCTGCGCAGCTAGCGTGTTCCGCACGGCTGGGTCACTCGTCTGCTGGTTTAGTGAGTAAATATCTTGTTTGTTTTTGTTTATGGTGGTCATTTCGTAGGTCATTCACACATATAACTGCTTTAGCGGTGACATTATCTTAGTATAGATACGAGGCCGAAACCTGGTCGCCGTCCGTCAGCTTCGTGTTCGAACTCCCCCGTTCCACCTTAAACAGTGAAGCAGCTCGTCTCAGCCGACTCGCCTGCATAATGCAACTGCTGCGCCATTTAAGGTGGAACGGAATAGTTTGAAAACGAAGCTGGCGGATATGAAGCTGACTTTAGCCTCGTTGTTAATGAAACTGCATGTTGTTATAGGTGTTTGTAAGCTGGTGTCCTGGCCAGCAATATGGGCTCTGAAGATCTGGACGAAGCCCTGGAGAAGGTCCTGAACGGAGACGGACTGGAGGTCACAAGTTTCGATTCGGTGCCCGAGCAGCTGAGGCCCGTCGCCCTGAGGAAGACCGTGTGCTATATAGTAGGCGCGGTGATCTTTAATGCAAAGGTAATGACATTGGAACAGCAGAGTGTGGGGGGCTTCACTAAGGGGGTCAAGGGGTATTCAGGCATCCCTCATTGTTCTGATTTATAATCAGAGGTGGGTCCACATTTGGAAATGATGATTCTTCAGTGGTTCTGTATAGACCTTTTTCAAGAAGGTTCTCCATCAGTCGGAAGAGCCATTGAAGGAACAGCAGTGTGGGGGGCTTTACTGGGGGGGTCAAGGGGTATTCAGGTATTCTGATTTACAGTCAGAGGTGGGTACACAATAAATGATGATTCTTCGATGGCTCTGGATAGAACTTTTATGAAAATGGTTCTAGATCACACCAAGCTTGACAAAGGTACTATATAGAACCATTTTCAAAAAGGTTCTGTATGGAACCATAGACAACCCCATGTAAATGTTTTACCGTGCAAAGAACCGTTTAAGCATGCAAAATGGTTCTTTGAGTGTTAGAACCGTTGTCTTTACTAAAGAAACCTTAAAGAACCACCTTTAACCGTCTTTTTTAAGCGTGAGAGTAGCATAAAGCAATACTCAAGTATTGTTACTGCTATAAACGAACAACTAAAAGTAATAAAGGGAAAGTGGCAAAAAGACAAACTCGAGAAGAACCAAAGCAGCAGATCAGAAACCCCTTAAGGAGGAATTTCGCCTGTTTTTCAGACGTTCTGCACCCTTAAATGGTTAAGATGTAAACAAAATCGGTCAGGGTGGCTTGGTGTGAAACGCTCTGCTCTAGAGAAACGTGTTCACAGTGGCGGTGATGGGAACCAGACGTCTAAAATCAAATCAGATTTATTTGTAGCGCTTTTTACAACGGATGTCACAAAGCAGCTTCACAGAATTCCAGATAACGCAAAGTTTTAACATCAATGTAAAACCCCCAGGTGAGCAAGCCAGGGGCGACAGTGGCAAGGAGAACCTCCCTCAGAACTGAGGAAGAAACCTTGGGAGGAACCAAGGCTCACAAGGGGGGACCCATCCTCCTCTGGTCAGACTACCTACAAACAACCAAAGTACCTACCTGGGGCAGTCGTGGGCTGGAGGTTAGGGATCTGGCCCTGTGACCGGAAGGTTGCCGGTCCCCAGCACCGACAGTCCATGACTGAGGCATCCTTGAGCAAGACACCTAACCCCCAACTGCTCCCCAGGCGCCGTGGTTAGGGCTGCCTACCGCTCCGGGCAAGTGTGCTCACTGCCCCCTAGTGTGTGTGTTCACTAGTGTGTATGTGGTGTTTCACTTCACGGATGGGTTAAATGCGGAGGTGGAATTTCCCCATTTGTGGGATCAAAAAAGTATCACTTAAAAATGATTGACAAAAAAAGGAGCTTAAACATCACACAGGTCTGCTGCTATGCTCATGTGTGCTGATATAGTCATAGTGTATATAATGCAAGCAATGATGATTGATATTATTATTAATAATAATAGTAGTAGTAGTAGTAGTAATAATAGGAGTCCATGACAACTTCAGTGTATGGTGGGCAGCTAGTCCAAGGCAGGTGGCGGTAGCTGGGGCGTGGGCAGCTGGTCTGAAGTGGGTAGCAGGAGAGCTCGACAGCGTCACCCATCAGTGTCCAGCCGGACAGATGAGCAGTCGTTTACTTGGAAAAAGGCGGGAGAGGGAATTAGCTTTGTCTAAAACATGATGCCTTTACCAGAGACACCAGAGACGTTTTCTACAGTTGTTTTTTTTTTTAAACAAGATTTCTACCCTATTTATTTATTTATTCATTTAATTTTCTATAAACATCATTAATAGTGCAGATGCACACAGGGTAAAATTGTACCCAAACACCCCCCCCCACCCAGATTTACCACTATTTTATTATAATCCACATTATATGTAAAAATTCCGAAGACGTTTACGGATCATTTTGGATAGTAAATAAAAATGTCTATACTATGTAAATGTGACCACCCTATTAGCGCATAATGGCCCTTTTCATTCTTACGTGCCCTCGTCTACACAAGGCCCACTGCATCGTTGTATTACTTCTGACAGATGAGGTTTGAATGCCGCTCATGTCTACGCGACTCACATCTCATTCCGTCCTGTTTATACCTTTATCGTCTTGTTGGAAGATCTTGGAATTATTTCGATTTCTCCAAGCACGACTCCTAAAATGTGACTTTGGTAATAAGTGTCATAATAATAAATACAGTCTTACATCAATGCCGGAATCCAGCCAATTCCAAAGTGTTTGGATCCTTTTCCTTGGAACTGCATCTTAGCCCCGTGTCTGTTCTAGGAGGAGGTGCTGATGGTGCAGGAGGCGAAGAGGGAGTGCTACGGGCACTGGTACCTCCCCGCAGGCCGTATGGAGCAGGGGGAGAGCATTCAGGAGGCTGTGCAGAGGGAGGTCAGAGAAGAGGCCGGGGTGGACTGTGAGCTGGTCACCCTGCTGCTGGTGCAGGAACAGGGGCTGCGGTGGATCCGCTTCACCTTCCTCGCTGAGGTTACAGGTCAGAACGTTAACATTCATCAATCAGCTGGACGTGAGCACTTTTATTCCTCATGAGTCGGCCACAAAGTGAGCTATTACTGCGTTATTCATCTGTTATTAGCTTGTTACGGGATAGTTTGATTTGAGCAATCCTTTGTCTCCTGGCCTTCTTCAGCTGGAGTAAGCAGCGGTGAGGACTAGTGCTCCACATACGAGTAACGCAGAGCTGTTTTGGTCGTAAAGATGAGTCACAAAGCTCCCCTTAGTCGGAAGAAAACCTCCCATCTCCATTTTTGACCTAATTTGCCTGTTGCTCTTTACACCGTCTGTAAATTTAATGATGAATAGACTTAAAGAAACGGCCCAAAACGACTTGGGAAAAAGTTCCAAGTACAGTATGTTTTTTTTCCCCTTCTCTTGCAAAGTTGCTACTTTGGAGATACGAGGTTGTCAAATGTCAGACCACCGTTGATGCTGTTTTCATAGCTGTACAGTGTATTTAATCCATTTTACTGTAACACCAAGATTAGGTGATGTGGCAAAGATATAACATCAAAACACTGAAGTTTTCACAGCGCACGGCTCGCATCACACCGTTTCATTTGTCTGACGGTTGTGAACACACTGGACCAAACGCACCTGCACCAACAGCAGTGCCAAACAGGTGTCGGCACAACATCCTTTACCGATAACACACTTAAATATGGAGTTATGGCACACTTTAGTGCAGAATTCCTGTTTATTTGCTGGCGTAAACATATTGAGGAAAAGAAATAAATAAAAATGCTTTTGCACAGGCCACATTTTCTGTTTTATTTTCCCCCCAATGTGTAAAATCCAGCAAATAAACAGTAACTGTGCGTTAAAATGTCCAGAAGTGTGTTCTCTGTATAGGATACATGTAACTTGTTTACACAAAACGTCATTTTACCAGGGGCGCCTAAGCTTGACAGTATATAAAAAAGCCTATATAAACACCAAGTACAGTGATTTTAAGACGGAACAGGAGAAAAAAAGAAACATACCTGTAAAAATAAACGAATAAAATAAAGAATGGAATCGAATCAGCGACAGTTTATACAGTGATTATACGCTGGTTGTTGCCGTTTACAGGCCAGTGGGCGAAATTAATACACTGGTCCTTTTTATTTATATTTATATAAAATGTTATGTATATATATATATATATATATATATATATATATATATATATATATATATATATATATACACACACACAAGCAGGTGTTTAGAAATACTTCCAATACCTAAAAGCCTAGAAAAAACAGTACTGTGATGTAATTAATTCATAATTATAAACATATTTCTCCACACTCTCATACAGTGTCAGAAACAACATACAGCCATATGGAGAAGTTTGAACACCCCCAGTCAATTAATATGTTGGGTTGATTTGAACGCATCCTCTACAGGCCATCTATCAAACATGAGGCTCGTGAATCAGGCCCGTGGCACAATCCAGTCCGGCCCCCGAAGCGATTTAGATTTTCAATTAATATTAGCCTGTTTCACAACCAGCAGCACTACAATCAGAGCATCTCCACTCCCAACAACAATCTATGGGACAGCAGTTCTGTACCCCATTGCACGTCGTATCACCAAACACACAGGTCAGCCAACATAAACACTATAAAACACTCAGCAGCTCAGAAACCCATCCCAAGAATTAATGAAGCTGCCAGGTGTCAAGACCAGGTAGGTTAATCATACCTACATCCTGGTCCCGGGGACGTTGAAAGAGACTCCAGTAAAGTTACTGTTTTGGAGATACAAGGTTTTCTTCTGATAACAGCGATGTGTAAATGTGATGTATTTAGGCTACATTTGCTACGGATAACCTAAGCTACTTTTAATGTAAGTCAGTGGAACCTGACCCAGCTAATTAGTGATGCTGATTGGTGGGATATATAAGCTTTGCTTCATTAGCTTTGAAGCTCCACTGTAAACTACAGAAAACTGTAGACACTAAACCCGTCTTGGCTGCTGAAGCGAAATAAGGGGAAACTGTGAAAATATGACTTTTGGTGATGCAATGATTACCATTATTGTGACTCTGTCTATGCGTGGATGTCCATTCACCAGTCTCACCTTCTTGTGTCTGTCAGACGGGAATCTGAAGACGACAGCTGAGGCTGACTCAGAGTCTCTGCAGGCTCAGTGGTGGGATCGAGAGACTCCTCTTCCTCTCCGTTGCCAGGACATCTTGCCCCTTATTGACGCCGGCCTCAAATATCGCCGGAAGCCGTGGTTCCCCGTGTGCCAGCCTGTTGACCTGCCCTGCGAAGTGGTCTGTCAGAGACTGCTGCTGGCCTTCGCCAACCCTAAAAACGGTGACGAGGAGAGTGTATGGCTGTTGCTAGGCAACCACACTGTTGACACTGATGTGGAGATGCCGCCTCACCTTCCTGTGGTGGTGGTGACGCACTCGGTCACGTGGGCAGGACAGCGGCTGGTCAAACAGTGCATGGCCTCGTCCTATTCCGCTCTGAACGTGAAAGTCTGCGGGATCCTGGGCGTGCAGCATAACGGGAGAATTCACGGCAAAACGGACGGGCTCTGTTTCAACACGCTAGTGACGCTGGAATATTTAGACGAGGGTGTGGCAGAACTTCACAGCCCACCGCCTTTGGAGAGCGAGGGTTACAGATGGCATGAAGTGACCAATCAGAGCCTTAGGATGAACATACTGCAGAGGATAAAAGATGCGTCAGTCCTGCCTGTGCACAGCCTCTGCTGACTGTCCATAATTAGGTCTTAAAGGACTGCACTAAAGGAACAGTGACCGGAGGACATTTGAATCCAAGTTAGTTAGTTTATACTGAATATACAGAACTTACAACACACTAAATGAATTTAAAGGGACCAGCAATATTAATTTAGCCACTACTGAGCAAAGCGGTTCATGTGTTCATGGTAGAAAAGCTCTAAATGTTCAGGAATAAAAACGGTATTTATTGCTTTACTGCACAACAGCAGATTCAGATTGAATGCATTCTTGAATGCTTGGTTCCTCAGAGATATGCCATATAGAAAGCATCACCTACTGTACTGATGCCAGTGCCAGTTTGATTCAAGATTAATGTCAATGTTATTTTTATTGTAACAGTTTAAAAAAAAAAAAACCCGGTTTGCTAACAAACCGTCAATAGTCAACCAAATCTTCCATTCATCATAGTACAGTTGCAGTTTCTGTTTCCATTTATAAAGTAATACGTTTAAACATAGAAACAGAAATCATGCACGTGATCTAAAGTCCACATGTACACGTGGCGCACGTGCACTCGAAGAGCTGGTTCGGCAGGGAAGTCAGAATTTGGCACAACACCTCTTGAGCGGGTTGAAAGAAGTTTGGGGGACGCATTTATGGAAAAGATCTGAGTGACTATTGACTTAAGTGCAAGATTAGCCTTGTTGCTCCAGTAGTTGCTAAACTACAGAAGCAAAATCTGGACACCAAACATCTCGCTGGTCAGCTACATCTGAGATAAGCTGACCGATTTCCTTAATGGCGAAGGAATATCTGTTGCATCTGCGGAGTATGAATGATTTCCAGACAGCAGTTTTGATTGAACAGAAACACAGGAGGCCAGTGTTGTTTAGTCATTTGTCCATTGGCTTCTATTATGTGTCAACAGGTTTTCTGTCCTTTCACTGCAGAGAAACACGCTGACATTTTCTGTGGTAATTTACTGCAAACTAGAGACGCAGCACACAGATTAGGCTGAGTAGAAGGCCCAGTCCCATTTCTTATTTTTACCCTTACCCCTTGTTTTCGAGTGTCTTCATTCTCCTTGGAACTGAGTTATAGAGCGCCGCTCTGTAGGCGACCCTGCCCGTCTGCAGGGACAGCAGAGGAGGGGAAAGTTCAGCTCCTCACTGCTGGGCTTTAGTTACATTTAGGGCATCATGTGCCTTCAAAGAGGGGGGCAATTATTTATTATCACCCACCACTAATTCTTCAGTGATATGAAGCTGAAGTCAGATATTCTCCAGATTCTTGTTAGAATTTTCCCGTTCCACCTTAAATGGAGCTGCAGTTGTGATGCCCGAGGTGCCAGAATGTAACTGCTGCATCATTTAAGGTGGAATGGGAAAATTAGCCAGCTACCGAGAAATCAGCAAACTATTGATTTTTTAAGCTTGTTATGAAGAAAAGGACCATAATACATTGAAATGACATGAAACTAATATAATATGATGATTTTTAACAGAGAAAATTCTCACATTTGTGGGTTTCTTTGGTCACTTGCGCAGAAATCTTACCTACCCCTCTAACTCAACAGAAGTCAGGACACCCTACTCCTCGACGTGAACACGCCAAACGGAGAGCCAGGTGTTAAGCGGTAGGGACGAGGGGAGAAATGGGACTGGGCCTAAGCCTACCTGAATACACACTCAATGACATCACTGGTAATTGAATGTAGAATTAAGACACCACGCTCCTGCTGATCTCGCTTCTCCATAGAAAGTGATCTTCATTGAGAAAAGTAGCAACACAGACTTCAACACTCAAAAAAACATAATTGCACACCCCTCAACTTTTGGTTCAGCTCTGTGACATTGAAATTAAAATAGACACGATGATTAATATCCATACTTAAATTACCACATCAGAAAGATAAAGAGAACATTTTTAAAAGCTCTTTTTGCTAACATATTTTAAACTCTGTAATAACAACAATAAAAAATAATAATAATAATAATACAAGCACAGAAAAGGTTTCAGTTTCCCCACAAACATCATCATGATCATTTTAAAATCAGGAGAAAGATAATTGCCCCATTCGTCTAAACAGTGACCACTGTGCTATAACGTTTTGGGGAAACTCACAAAGGCTAATTAATCAGCATGTAAAAAAGGTAAAACGAGAGACGTGCCCTATACTGACCCTCTTGGGTCAGTATAGGGCTTCACCAAACACGCTCAGCTGAACAGGAGCATTTGACCGTGCAGTGAGAAACGCTCAGGGCCTTTTCAGAGCCTTCAGATGAGAGTCCTACAGTCCCAGAGGGCCGGAGCACTGTACAGTTCAATGACCGAAACAGTCGATTCAAGCCACTGATGCACTAAAATAGATAAAATTGCATTGAAATGTACTTGATATCGTTTTCGGGTGAAAACTGCATTATTGTTTTTAGTAGGGCTGCATGATGAATCATGTTTTTATCAGTTATCAGTCTATACCAGTTTATGTATTCAACACATCGGTAAGGACTGCAAGGATGGAACAAATTCCGCGTGTGACCAAAGTGATGTAAATAGATGAGCGGAAACGTAGCACTGGACACGGGACGAGTTTTTCACTGCGCTGGGTTTGAACCCCGTTCTCTCGTGGAGATCGATTTACTTCACCATCCAGCTAAACAGATGATTCCAAAATACACACAAGCTCAAAAACAGCTCCATCCTGAACTACTAACCTGTAAACACGTTTACACGGTCATGCCTATTCTCACTCCGAGCGTACGGTGCGCCGACTGTATGGTAAGACATGCCGCTGCTGCCGGAACAAAACCTCTTTTTCAGCTTTTGGCATAATCTGATAATGCCTTTTGTTTGTATGTTATGTGCACGTTTCACAATGAATGGACCCAAAGAAATGACCCAAAATCTGGTTCCACTGACCTACAATGAAAGTAAGGCACGTTTTTTTCCTTCTACTGTAAAGCTACCATTTCGGAGATACAAGGTTTTGTTCTGACAACAGCGATACAAAGCAGTAGTGGCTCCTGTTACAACAAACCTGCATCATCATAAGGAGCCCTTAAACCAATTAAATATATATTTTTTTCCTTTGTGGATGCCATTATAGAAAATAAAAGTACACACAGACCACAAACAGGAACAGAACAAAAAATCCAGACTTTTTTCAGACTTAAAGTACCTCATGAAAGAACTCGCACATTTCGCAGGCTCCAAATTCTCCACAAGGGGGCACCATTAGCAAACGGCTTTTGATGGTTAGTAAGAGCAGTGCAGTGCCATGTTTGCTGTAACCCCAGATTAAAGATGAGCGGTTTGTTAGATTTTTGTTTTCGCAGCAAAAAAGGTATTTGTGGCACATGCACTCAGAGGCGCACTATGTTAATAATCAGTTATTGCTTCGCACATCATCATGGTGATCTCAAACAGCTTTATCGAGCATCATGTTTAAAGTCATATCGTGCAGCCCTAGAAAACAACCTGTGCAGTGCTGCAGCCCCCTCTAAGCACCCTGCGTCAGATCCGGAGTGAAAGACTTAAGTCTTCTTATGTCAAACTACATAATTTTGTACCTGGTGCCAAGGACATAGAGCTGTTTCTAGTCGCTATTCCAGTCGCAATAAATAAGCTAGTAAATCATCATTTAATAAGACTACCAGCTTACTAACCAGGACAGGCCTGTAAAATAAGCAGCTTTGTAAAGACACCTGCAGGTCAGGGGACGGTGACCTCTGTCCCCAACATACTGCACATGGCAGATTCAAAGCTGTATTACTTTATAAGTTTAAAAGGAATCGATAAACCAAACATGCGAACGTACCTAACAGCTGACCATTATTAAATAATGTCGCTTGTTTGACTGAACTTTTCCTGCAAGACCCTCTTTTGCAGGCGCTGAAGAATATTCTTCATAAAAAACAGTGGAAGATTCAAAGGTACTACGGTAAGTCTGATTTGCCTAATAGCAGTAGTGTATGTCTCATAGTTTTCATTGTTAATAAATGTCAAGGTCGAAGCTGAAATGAACCCCTACACCCAACACCTGACCAACTGTGTGTATGTGCAATATACTGAGTGTACCAATGACATTTTCCAAACACCAGTGTACTGCACCCTGCAAAACAGCGCCAGCCCCACGTTACTCTGTGCAAACAGACGTGAACTGAGGCAACTGCTTAACTGATGTCGTCCTTTAGACACTGAAGACTCGGTACTGTCCTTATTTAAGGGCTGAAGGCAGTAAGATGTTCGTGGTCACCCACAGGGAGTTTGACGAAGGCTATAGCTGCGAGCTCCTTACAGAACTCCTCGAGCACGATCACTCCTTTTAATAGGGTGGCGTGATCCATCCTGGGAAAGAAAAAAGAGGAAAAAAATCTTATTTAGGTGTTACGGTGCGACTTTTGTGTCAAAAATCCATCAGTGTTCTCAACCTCTTAAACTCCGTGAGACCACCGTTGGTTCCAAAACACACTTCATCATATTCTTCATAACTTTCATATTTCATAAGCTCCATTCAGAAGCTGGGCGTCGTGTGAGGCTGTAGCTCTTCTCTCCAGTCTAATAGACGGTGACGTCATTTTAAACCCTTATAATAAAAGAAGCTGAACTTTGTTTTTCTACTGAAAGTCGACCCGTTTTTCCCCAAATCTGGGCTCTAAACTATAAACAGACCTCTTCAGTGATCTGCTCTGTAAAAAATATTTGGGCTTTCAGCAGTAAATTGTAAGCAGAGCAATATGTGTGATCATAAAACACACGTTCTGTTCATTTGAATTCAATTTAAAATAAATAAAATAAAAATCTGCATTTATTTTATGCACTTACTGAATAATGTGCCTCAAGATTCGGTCATGTAAATTCAGATGGACAAACTTGGAGCATAAGAGGTTAAGGCTCATTTACGCGCAACGTTCAATCTGGATTTGGACGGAGCCTTCTGACCGTACTCTGCCTTCATTTCGTCCGTATTTATGCACATTCTCTCACATAGGTCACAAAGTAAAGGCTCATTTGTACTCCCTTTATAGAAGAAATGAAGCCGGACCACCGGAAGCCGTCTGGGCAGTGTAGCCAACAGTTCATGCAAGACACGATGCCAGTTTCTCTTCATTTAAACGGCCTCACAGACCACCGCCGTATACACTGGTCTCCCTCAACTCTTTCGTAGTTGCTACTTTTGAACCTCCACCATCGCCATGCTTGCTGCTGTCAGAAAGTTCTCTCTCTAGACTGTCCTCTAGTGGATGTACTGCTTAACACCCATGCCAACATAAAGGATGCAGGGTGTCATGCGGGCAGTGACGGTTACATCGTTTGAAACGGACGTGTTCCTTTTCGTACGTAAAGAGAGTATAAATGAGCTTTCACACTGTGTCAAACGGAAAGGAAAGCAAAGGAAACAACTTATATGTATAAGAAATACTCCGGCATTTTTCAGCCTCATTTCTATCGGCTTCTTCTGCAGCAGATGGTTGACAACAACTCTAAGCGTTTGCCTGTACTGAAAACCTGCTGACTTAAATCCCACTTCACTGGGTCAAACTCCAGTTTAATATGTTGTTATCTAATACTCAGTACAATGGTACTGTATCCCTCAGCCTCTTTGGTTTGATAGAATCCACAATGTAATATTGTTTTCATGTTTTCGCCCATCAATGTTCATCTCACTACACCCAGCATGCACTTTGGAATTTCATTATAATCCCTCGTGTCTGGGACCCCAAGTCAGCCAAAGATGTACTGGCTGATAAAGACGACCAAGCTAGCATCAATGCAACTATTACCTCGGTCTTCGGACAGAACTGTAAAGAAAGCAGTGGTTCTTCCTCTATTCAACACAAAATGTACACTAGATACAAGTTATTTAAGACAGAGAACGGAGGCCAAAAGCCAAATTGAGGTAAAGTTCTCTCCCTTCCTAACTGAGCTTGATGAGTCACTTGACTGATGCACTGACTAATGTAATGTAACGTAACATGTAGACATTTTCTGTAGATACTTGGCTGTTATCTTAAAATTCCTAGAAGTAACATTAGCTATCGGACTTACTTTTGGATTCATCTAGTTAACAGTTAAAAACACATTTCAGAACAGCCTGTCCCCAAGAATCCACCCAGAAGCAGATGCAGTTAGTACATCATCAAATGAGGGTCTTCTCAGACTTTAAACCAGCAAAGCTCACTCTAGACACTACAGTCTCACCGCTGCAGGATGCATGTATGTTTACACTAGCTGTAGTGATGGACACATTCTTCACCCCCCCCAGAGTTGACAGGTTTTCTGTCCTTTCACTAAAGTCTCAGAAACTTGTCGAAATGTTCTGCGATCAGTAATTCAGTAATTGAGGCAGAGATTAAGTTGAAAAATGCCAGACTATTCCTTTAACCTGAGAACATGACTGGAGGAAGAACGTATTGATGATTTCTCTTACATGGTCTCCGCCTCGAGGCCCATCAGCTGCCTCCTGACCATGATGAGTCTCTGTGTGAAGTTGGGGAAGTGCTGGATCCTCTGCATCAGCTCCCCTATCACCTACAGTTAGAGGGAAAATGAGTATTTCACAGTCATGCACATCCTCGTTTACTCCCTCCACATTCGCAGGCCCTCACTCATTCATGCATGCCTTCGCTCGTGCACACCCTCGCCTTCTGGCCACTATGAAAACGTGTGCCTGATACCAATACTGGGTATAGCGTACTGCGGTTTGTTTGGACGACTGAATGTATTCTTATTAACAGAGTCGCAGTGTGTTCACATTACCAGGTTGAAGTGGCACAAATCCGATTTCCTGCTATAATGTGGCTGAAATCTGGTTTTTCCAGGGCCGTGTGGACACGAATCTCCAATCTGGGCCACTTTCATATGTGGTCCTAGATTGGATACGTATCCAATTTGTGGCTGTGCGACCTTAATGTGATGCTTAGATCGGAATGCGTGTGCTTTTTCCGTTACCATGGCAGCAGCGCCCACCAGAAGTTAAAGCCTGTAAACGGTGGGAAAACGACACCTCACCTTTTTCGCCTTTGTCTCGCTCCAATAATGAAGCTGAGAGGTGATCAGAGTCAATGATCTTCTCAGCGAAGCTCGTTCTGCTTGTTAGTTTGTGCTGATGATGCAGTGATTCATTCACGTGACGTGGGATGAGCCCATGCGGTTATTTCAGGAGGCTGGTTCGTTCACATTGTTGACAGTCAACGAATATAAACCATCGTGTCAAAGAGATCGGATTTGAGCAAAAGATCTGATTTAAGCAACGAGGCTTGTAATGTGAACGTAGCCCAAGTCAGCTTGCATAGTCAACATCATGCATGACCTACTGACTAGCCCGTGACTGATTAGTCAGTAACCATTGCAACCCTATTGTTGCTGCTCACCCTGACGAGCATGGAGAAGAGTGAACGGGCTCCAGGACTCAGGTTGATGTAAGGGTCCAGCAGGTACTCATGGAGATGAGGGTGAGGGAACACAGCCAGCCGAGACAGCACAGACGTCACCTGCAGGTTCAGCTCGTACGGCTGACGCGGACGCAGAGGAATAGAGATAAAGTTTTCCAGATACGGACTGGATTTTACGTGATTTTGATAAATGTGATGCGATCTCTTCAGAGTAAGTAACAGTGAAATGGTTACCTGCTCCAGTATGCGTGCTACCCTGTCAAACAGCACTTTGAGGAAGTGGCCTTCATAGAAGTCTGCAGAGATGAAGTGGACATCAAGTGGTTTAGGGGTGTCCGGCCAGCCCCAGTCCGAAGACATGGCTGAACACTCTTTCAGCTGGAGGGAGGGAGAGGGAGAGGGAGAGGGAGAGGGAGAGGGAGAGGGAGAGAGAGAGGGAGAGAGAGAGGGAGAGAGAGATAAAGCTGATGAGTGGTGGTTACTCCAGCTAATGAGAAAAGGTAGTGATACTATACCATCAATATGCTGGTTAACAGTGAATGTCCTCATGCCATTTGCAATGTGTAGGTAACAAAATACAGCTTTCATTTCTCATCTAATCACTAATATAGCCTTACAACGGAGCCTGTGGACTAAACCGAGCAGTTACTGGAACTAGACTAAAGCATGTTGATCTTGCTGAATAATGGAGAAATGAATAATGGAGCTTGCATGTTACATTAATATGGAAACATTTAGGTTAATATGTAAATTATGCTCATGAACTCTTACATTTTTACCATGGCGATGTTGTATGTTTGCGTACAGCATGTGGGCTGCATTCCTGAAGATACCTGAATCTGAAGAAGTCAAAGTTACTGTGGTACTCAGGCCAGTCTGAGGCCAAACCACAGCTGTTCTAAGGTCAGCTCAGAACCCCTCACTGTTCACTGTGTACTTTCATCGCTTCTTCTACACTGAAGCAAAACCCTACAGAAAGTTCTGAGGACCTCAGTGTCCTAACGCTAGTTACGAACGCTGGCTAATTACTGAAGCAAACGCGGATATTAACGGTTGCTAAGCAGTGATCGGAAGGTTTAGAAAATAACGTCAGATTTTGATTGGCCACAATACGGTGATGGCACTCGCAGAACACAAATCAAATTTCAGCATCCCAGAAATACGGCATAAACAATATTCTGGGCCCATTTGATTGGGTGGCCTGGAAACTGTGGCTGCAGCCCTGAGTAGACCGTTTCATCGGAATAGCGTTTCTACGTTTAATCTCATGAATGGAGGAAAGCGAAAAACCATTCTAAACTACCGAGGTCTGGACCTTGGTGTCCTCATAGCTAGTTCCAGCCATGGTCCTGGAAGTCCATACGTATGTTTAGGAACAGCTGGTGTCATTGTTGTTTAGAAGTGAGACTGAGACGTTACTTACCGATTTAAGAGCATCATGGACATACGTGTCATATCCTGCTCCCTGCACATGTTGAGTTGTTTTTGCTTCTTGAGGTACCAAACAGAGAAAACTGTAAAAGAGCAGATCACAAAAAAAAGACTGTGACAGTAGATTTAGCAGATAGTAGATAGTAGATAGTAGCAAATCTATACCAGCACATATTCACATACACATTATATCAAATGCAGTGCAATACTGGTGTATATTAATGTGCATGTTTAGACTCTTTAACGTGCATTTTTAAAATATACTTCTATATACTGTTCTATATAAAATATACTGTTTATTTTTGTATGTAAGTACTATAAGGGGGCTATGCACCTAGGGCAAAGGTCACTAATAGGCAGACCATTGTCCGAGTCCGGACCCAGACACTGTCCTATGCGGACCTGAACCTATAAATGATAAACTTTGGAGAATGATTTCATTTCGACAGGGTTGTCCTATTTTAATCAACATAACTTGTCTAGCCTTTACGGCTGCTTTAGCAGCTGGAGACTCACAGACCAATCACATGCATTGTAAATATCACATGTGATGCTACTCAGCCAATCAGATCTGTGTATTACGATGAGCAGAGATTCGAGTGAGTGACGCCACGCAGGGGAGGTCCGAGGCGAGAAACAGCAGTCAGAGAAGAAAGTGAGTCAGAGGGAAGTTATTTCACATGGTGTGATCTTAAAAGAGAAAATTGATGATAGATGTTGTTGGAATATCACTGAATTGTACTTTATTTGATTTGATATTCAGTTGTTGACTGTATAAGATGTTGATATTCCTACTAGGCTACTTCAATACAGAGTATATGGGACTGAATCCTGATGCAAGTTAGACATTATGATGTGATGAGGAAATTTTCTCTAACTGGAACTTATTGAATTTTAATTAAAGAGCCCTGACCTAGGATGTTCACTCACCTTCACAAATGTGTAAATGTGATGTGACAGTAATCGTGGTTTGATTTGATGACAGAAGTGGTTGGACTTACTTTTTCGGACATCTCTGAAGATTTCTATCTAAACTTTATAATTAATGCACATTTTAGCCATGAAAAATGTGCCAGCTTTTGTTTTTAGATGCTGGCACAATATAGGGCAGTTGTATTTATTTTCTCTAAAAAAAAAAAAAAAAAAAAAAAAAAAAAAAATTATATATATATATAGTGAAAAATTATACTACGGATCTGACAATCAAAATATCTGTTCTGAATTGTAAAACTGTACTAGAGGGTTCAACACACATAAAAGCAAAATCAGTACTTGCTTTACCTGTTAACAGTTTCGGCTATCTGTGTTCGTGAACTAGACTTCCTCTCGTCCCGATGACTGGACAGAGACAGCAGAGGCTCAGAGCCACTGAACTCATTGTCTGTGAAGAAAGGATCCTCCTCCAGCTCCCTGAGTGAGAGAAAGAGACACACACACACACACGCGCACACGCGCACACACACGCACACACACGAGTAAGAGAAAACATTTAATGCCATAACGACCTGACTTGCCGTATTAATTATTAACGTTTTAATAGCTTTTCTACACACTCAGACTCTTCCAGATCAAGGTCTGCTCCAGGTCTTTCCTCCCCAGAACCCGGCAGCCTATAGCAGCGGCTCTCCAGGTTCCGCAGCACCAGATTGGTCAGGATGTTTCTGTCTGGCTTCTTCAGGAGCTCCTCAAACAATCTTAAGGTAGTGACACTAATCTACAATTTAAAATAATGAATAAAGAAATGATCAATATTATTGCAAAATACACAAGAGTATCCACCAAGTGTGAAAATCTCTGACCTCACATTTCACTGGATTACAAATCTTTAGTAAAAGATCAGCGCATCATCAAATCTCACGTTTTATCATGGTTTGATTATTTTGGTATGATTCATAATTATTATTTAAAAATAAACTGAACAGAAAAATGTGACTGCTTGAACACAACAGTAATGCTGATGCAGAAAAGTGGCTATTTCTCCCATTCGTCTACTTTTTTCCCAATAAAGACATATTTTTGAAGGCAGATCACATGAAAAGAATGTCACACTTCAGTCATGCATGGTCACTTTGGTTAAACAAACCAAAGCGGCAAGTCCTTATTACCCTGAATTAGCTTGCACATTCACTCTGCAATTTTATATATATATATATATATATATATATATATATATATAATCATTCCAGTGCATCCAACAATAAAAGGAAGCCTCGTGCATATTTTTGATCACTATAGAAAACACTCTCTCTTTAAAACGAATGAAGTTTGAATCCCTGTCTTCAGACTGATGCGTCTTTAAACCCCTAGCAATCACAGTGATGGTGGGTCTGAAATATTAAATGTTATAAATCCAACTCTGACATGACCGAGTGTGAACAGACACCTCGTCTGAGATGTGGTCACAGTGCTCAATGAGACTGTAGCGCAGAGTATGTTTGTGGGGGGGTATCTCTGCCCGCTGCTCGTGGTGCGTTTCGCTGCCCAGTAGAAAGTGCACGAGCTCTTGCAGCAGAGCCGGGGAGCGAATGTGACGCACGGAGCACGACAGCAGAGCAGTGTGGACCAGGACCCCAACCTCCGACCTGTACCACCGCACACAAAAAAAACAAAAGTTACTGCAAGTCATAATTCAAAGCTACAGTTATGGCTTTCTAGAATTGCTGGAGTTGCTATGGTAGGTGTTCATTGTCAAGTTAAATAATTCGACAACTTACTGCGAATTTGTATATGTACAAAAATCTGGGATTTAAATTGAACTTCTCGATGTACTCATTTGTGGCAATTTGCAAAATACGGCATAATTCCTATTGTTTCCTCTTACAGCAGGAAACAGAGCCTTTTTAAAAGGTCAAAATACATCAGTAATTACTTGATTACTAATGCAATCAATGGTGACATCCCTAAAATTATAACCTTTTCGACTCCCAACCCTCCAAAAAAACAACAAAAACAAAAAAATACTGGAAATGGGTAATTACACAACAACATGTGGTATAATGTAGATTTTGCATTTAAGGCTTAAACAGTCTGTCTTTCTTTTTCAGCCTGTGTGTGTGACTTAAATAAATAAAGATGTATGACGTGGTCCAAAAAACTCCTGTCATATCCAACCCATCACCTCTGACTTTTAAATGACTATTTCAGGTCTTAGAGATTTGCGTGTTTTGCTACTTTAGTTTTTAACAAAAAATCTGACAAAGTGCAACTTTAGACTGCTAACTCACATCTGTAGCAGCTGAGGTTGAAGGAATCCTATAAGCCACTGCTGGTGAATAGATTTGGCAAGTTTGACAGCAAGAACCTGCCCAAAACACGGAGAGACATGCAGAGACAGAGAGAGAATGTGTGTCAGACGTAGGAACATGCCAAGCTCTATGTTACACTCTGTACCTACTGTTTACTTGGGAATACTTCATAAAAAGAAGACAACAGCAAGCATCCTGTAACACATCAATAACCACTGGTGCACTTTCAGTCCTGATCTACTATTAACAAGCAAGACTGGAGCTGCTAGTAAAACAAGCAAAACATAAAAATTTTATGTTTATTATTTATGCTGTGCTAATTTTGCTGAGGGGTAGTCACTGATTAAAAAGGTCACCTTCATATTCATGTGACTGGTCAGCACAGAAAAATGCTCGACAAAAACTACAATTGCTTTGAGTTGAAATTTTTCAACACGGGGCCTCTGGAGACCTCCACACAAAAGACAGCTTCGCAAGATGAACCAAAAAGCATGTAAAATTCTTCTCTATTATTGAATGCAATAGAAAAAAAGGCACCTCAGTCCACAAAAATCCCAAGTTCCCTATATCAATTACCTTTGTTGCTTCTTTAATGAGCTGGTCACAGTAGTCTAGCCAAGAGAAGAACTTGTCTACATGTTCCTGAGCTGGGAACGAAGGGCTCTCCTCCAAACAGTCTGGAGAACTGTCCAAACAAGGAAATGAACAAACGTCATTTTTTTCAGGAGGGGCTTGGTTTCAGGAAAGGCAGGAATAGCTGTCAAGCATTATATTCCTGAGACATTTCTATAATGAGGAGGACACCCACCAACTGGCCAACGTCGAAGACACTTCTAGGACTAAGTTTAGGGCAAACGGGTAAAGATTATGGCAACTTGCAATTGCCAAAGACAAGTACTATGCCTGTCAGTAAGCAGGCTTCAGAAACCGACACAGCTTAGCTAAGGTACCACCAAAGAATTTGATACACTGATCAGTTCAACGGTTCCTCCTGCACAAACAGTCAAGTTGGGTTTACATGTTTCTCTGGGCCTTGGTGTCCCCAGCTATGCCACAGTCACCCCACGTATACCTCCACTGTTTGAGCGGGTAGCTGTGCAGGTCTGCAGGGTGAAGAGTGGTGGGGATGGTGCTGTACAGTTCACACAGTCTCTGTGCCAGCAGGGCACACAGCGGAGTTTCTTCTGCAAGCAGGTTGGCAGTCTCCTCCTCAGGGATACTCGTCAGGAGCAGCATGCTCTCCATCGCCCGCAGGGCAACACGGCTCATCTGAAACACAGACATCACAAAAAGAACACACTGCTCAACTCTTTGGACTGCAGACAACATAAATACTTTATCATACAGAAGAGCTGTAATCGGTCTTTGAAAGAAGTAAAAACTTTGTCAAACCTTTGCCTTTTTTAAAATTTACAACAAGAAAGCTTACCAATAAGAAACGACGTGATGATTAACTAGGTGTGGGCAATATTTTTAGTGTTTTATTATGCTTATAAAAACTGTATCGTGTTTTTCTGAGTACACGCTGATATGCCAAAGGTCATGGGACAAGACGTCTGGAGGGATGTTCAGCCATGCTGTCCGGATAGCCACCCACCGCTCTGTGGTATTTGTAGATGCAGGATCTCAGGTGTGAATGGACCTCTCCACCCCATCCCATAAATGCCTGATTGGGCTCACGTCAGGCAAAGGTGCAGGCCACATTCCTCTGAACTCTCCAGAACGCTCTAGACAACTTGGGCCCAATGGCATGGCGCATTATCCTGCTGTAATATCCCATCAATGTGGCAGTACATTAAGTCCATGAAGGGCTGCAAATGATCACCAAGCAGTGAAACACAGCTGTGACCGCTCAATGACATGTTCAGGCGGACCAGTGAACCCAACCCATTCCATGAGAACACACCCTGCACTAGTATGGAACTATCAACAGCCTGTACAGTGCCTTGTTGACAACCAGGGTCCATGGCTTCATAGGGTCTGCGCCACACACAAACCCCACCATCAGCTGATACAACTGGTACCGAGACTCAAGTCCACATGTCGCCAGTCCTCTAGGATCCAGTTCGCAACCTCACAAGTTCAGGTGAGGTGCTGTGTCCGGTGCTGTGGTGTTAACAGAGGCACTCTGGGGGGTCTTCTGCTCCTATATCCCATGAAAGCTAAAGAACACAGCACGGACCTGTGGGATATGCGTATGGGGACTCCTGCATTGAATTTAGATGTGATCTGTAGACTCGTTTGTCTCCTCACATGGACAATTCTAGGCCGAAGCTGCCGCTTACAATCATGAAGCACCCGTGGGCAGCCACTCCATTGTCCAATGTGGGTGGTAATGCCTCCTATGACGTGACACTGTGGATCGAGGAATGGTAAATGCCCACTTAACTTTGGGAATGGAACATCCCATCCGTCTGGCACCCAGTATCATGCCTCATTCGAACTCTGATAGGTCACGTCACCTTGCCATGAACACGCTGGCCAGTGTTCAACCTCATTCATCAACACCTCACAACTTATACAGGTGTGGGCATTCCCAAGCCGTCCCCTGAGGTAACGGCAACTCACAATCTATTTACACACTGCTGTCCCATGACTTTTGGCACATCAGTGTATCACAGGTAGTCAATACTGCTAGAACACTGCACAGATCATACAAGAACAATTATAGAGAGCATGTAAACAACAACAACAACAACAACAACAACAACAACAACAACAACAACAACAACAACAACAACAACAACAACAACAACAACAACCCATGTAAAGTAACTGCACAAACTTCAAAGTAGCAAGCAGCCGTTGGACCACTGCGCCATTATTTGGTGTTTTATGCACCTGCCCCCCCGGGCCGCGACGATGATGGCCAGAGAGCCGGCAGAAAGGTGGGGCCCGAACACTCAGCAGCGACGAACCTCGGTGAGGACGCTGGGGAGAGAGCCGCGAGTGTGGAAAGGGCGGAGCGCCAAGCCCGAGCTCTCCCAACATGCGGGAGCAATGGCAGGAGGAGGAGGACGACGCTGGTGCCGGCTACGAGAGGCACCAGAGGAAGGAGCGAGTCCCATGCTCCGCCGCCCGGGCCCTGCCCCCTGTCATGCAGCGTTTGACCCAGACGGCTGAGCTGCCAGCTGGGGGAGACAATGAGGAGGCGGAGCGGCGAGCTCTCGTTCCCTCTTGGCTCCGGTGCTCACGGTGGCGGGCAGCGTGAGCGCCTTTAAAAAGAGCTGAGAGGGAACAGAGCGATAGAGGGACGAGCAGCAGCAAAAAGAGACTGAAGAGCTGAGGAGCTAGAGGCAGACACTGAAAAGTGGCTAGCATAGCTTTGGTTTCGGTTGATTGAGCGTGGAAATTAAGATATGGCTTTGTGCAAATGTAACAATACACCAGGGTCTTTAAGTAAAATTCTGTAAGGTCCAGTTAAAGAACATTTCTAGAACATCATCTTGTCTAACTTGCATTATGATTCAGTGCCATATACTGTAAAATGAAGATGCCTAGTAGGAATATCAACATCTTATATAGTCAACAACTGAACGTCAAATCAACTGAAGTACAATTCAGTCATATTTCAACATTTGCTTCTCGCCTCTTCCCTCCCCTGTGTGCGACACTCATATGAGTCTCAGTGCTCGTCATAATGCACAGATCTGATTGGCTGAGTAGCGCCACGTGTGCCATTTTCAAAGCATGTGATTTGTCTGCGAGTCTCCCGGGCCGCTAAACCGGTACAGTACTGACTAGAAATGACAGGCCATTTAAAAAAAGAACCATCCTCTCGAAATTAATTCATTCTTCATAGTTTATCAGTTGTAGGTCCAGGTCCACATTGGACAGCGTCCTACGTGGTCCACCTATTAGTGACCTCTGCAATACACTGCATGTCCACCTATACGAACGAACCGTATGTCTGTAAATTATGTAGCTGCTTGTGGCTCGGTTGTTTTAAATCTTCAGTCTAGCTGAAATGATGTCCAAAATCATTCTAATTAGAAAAGCTGAAACACCCCTTAGAACAAACAGCAGGGGTTTACCTGGTTCTTGCCCAGATGAGCGAGGACTTGGATGATGCCTGGCTGGGAGGAGCTGTTTGGGGGGTTAGGACTCTCCGGGCTGGAAGCACCGCTGGAACCTTCTTCTATACTGTCCTCGGAGACAGAGCTGGATCTTTGCGGCTGACCTTCTTTGGTAGTCTGTGATATGGGCGAGTTAAAATTCATCAACCTTTTATTTGTAGAGCACCCTTTTTGAAACAGAACTGCTAAGTAAATCATGGAAACCCTATAATTATATGATTCTAAAATACAAAAAAAAAGATCAGCATAAAAACAAAACACAAAAGGACAATACAAATGGGACAAAAGAAGCTCAAATGCCTCCAAGGGCATGGACAAAGTGAGAGTTTTGCTGTTATACAGCACAATGAGATCACACACCTCTAAGATGTAATTAAGAACATATGGATCTTTCTTCACTCGAGAACAAACAGCAAACAAAAACTGGGCCTCTTCTTTCTCTGTCTGGGAGTTGGGGAGTCCACACAGACGAATCAGCTTCTGCAGTGTGAAAACGGACCAAAATAAGAAAGGAAAAAAAATTAAAAAGGCTGATACACAGAACGGCTTACAGAAATTCCCCCCAATTCTCCAGAAACGTAAGATGACTATTAGCTGCCAATAATTGCAACTAGAAATTTAATTGTCTTTCTTTTGCTCGCTGTATGTAAGTCTATTAAACCTCTTCAATTCCTTAGGACCACCGGTGGTTCCCAAATGTACTTCATCATATTCTTCATAACGTTCATATTCCATAAGCTCCGTTCAGAAGCTGGGCGTCGTGTGAGGCTGTAGCTCTTCTCTCCAGTCTAATAGACGGTGACGTCATTTTAAACCCTTATAATAAAAGAAGCTGAACTTTGTTTTTCTACTGAAAGTCGACCCGTTTTTCCCCCAAATCTGGGCTCTAAACTATAAACAGACGGCGTCTCTTCAGTGATCTGCTCTGGAAACATGACTTTTATAAAATAACACAAAGAGCGGCGGAGATTTTGGGCTTTCAGCAGTAAATTGTAAGCGTATAGTGATATGTGTAGATCATAAAACACACGTTCTGTTAATCTGAGGGGAGCTTTTAAAATAAATAAATAAAATAAAATAAAAATATACATTTATTTCATGCATTTAGTGAATAATTTGCCCTATGATTTGGTCACGTAAATTCAGATGGACAAACCAAAATATACCTTGGAGAATAAGAGGTTAAAGTGCAGGCCTAGATCAGAGTTATAGTAGCAGGCTTTCATTGTTTTTGTGAGACCTTTAACTGTCCTCTCTCTCATTCACTGTAGTAACTATTAAAGTACAAGCTTGAAAGTGGCCAAACTGGCTAAATAGCCACCTTACTTGACAGTTGTGTTTACTTAGACACCAACGTTGGCTGTGCTGTCGAATCAATATGAGCACACACACTCGCACAAATGTCAACAGTTACACAAAACTATACGCAGAGTTACGCAAAGCTACAAGTTCTTTAAAAGACTGAAGCTTGAATTTGCCATATAGCTAACAAATAAACAGACATGACACAGTGAGGCTCTCTAAACATGTTAGAGCACAAACTTAGACGTGTTTTGCTCTCATAAGCCCATAAAATCTCAGGCAATGTCTTAACTGCTTTCCTTCATTTACATTTATAAGCCTCCACCCAACACACCCAAGTCACTTTTTTATTGCAGTATACATTTTTAAATTACAGTACAAGCTAAAGCGACCAAATAAGCTGATCTTGCTTGAAAAAGAATGAGCTTTTATGTTTTCCATAACAATCCAGCAATGTGTTTTTTGGCAGACATTAAAATGTAGTGCTGTCTAACAGTTTGTTGTGTCTACACACTGTGCTACTATTCAATAACATTAGCACTGTTAGTACCAGCACTGCGGATGAGCTAAATTGTCTCTCTCACCTGTACAGGTCGATACACATTGATTATGTGGAGCACAGGCTTCTGGATCTGGGTCAGGACCTTCGAGAAGAAGAGCAAGACCTGCTGGCTCATTCCAGGAGGATACTGCACGAAAAAGAGAACATGCAGGTGAGTTTTCAGCTCTTCAGAGTCTAAAGAAGCCTTTTAAGCTCCCAGTGGGGTGGAAAAAGGGGGCAGTCGTGGGCTGGAGGTTAAGGAACCGGCCCTGCGACCAGAAGGTTGTTGGCTTGATCCTCAGAGTCGACGGTACGTGACTGAGGTGTCCTTGAGCAAAGCACCTAACCCCCCAACTGCTCCCCATGTGCTGCGGATACGGCTCTGGGCAAGTGTGCTAAGGGCGCCCTGGTGTGTGTCTTCACTAGTGTGTATGTGGTGTTGTATGTGGAGGTGGAATAATAAGTGTATGATGATGTAATCCGTGTATGATGATGATGTTTTTGTCCTAAAATCTGATATTTCATGTTGGGCTAAATCATTTCAGAAATGATCTTAATCAAATCGAATGGTTTGAGGTTGTAGATCTACACCCTGGCTGCCTTGTAACAGAGTGCGAGTTACCTGTGCCTTTCCCAGCGTGCAGAGCGTCTCCAGTATTTTATGTTGGAGCAGGTACTCCATGCAGGCTCCAGTCTCCTCCACCTCCTGCTGCTTCTCCTCGTACACCAGGATATCCAGCATCTGTTTCAGCCTCCATGGGATGTCTGTCTGCTTCACAGGCCGAGTCTCATCTACACAGTGCAGAAGAAGACAGTTCGGACAGCTCTGCTCTCAAACACGCTCAACATACAGATTTTAAAGTTAACCAAAAAATCAGAGCTGACATCATCCTATCATTTAAAAATACTAAATTCTTGTTTTCCATTAAAAAGCTGTGATTTTAGCCCCGCCTCTAAAACAGCTTTTGTATTCTGATTACATCACTATGCACCAGCGGGCAGGAACAAATAATATCAACTAATAATATCGTGTTTCCCCGCCTTCCCACCTATTATCAAGAGAAAATGCTCAGCTAGCTCAGAGACTCTCCCTGATGTGATGTTTCAATCGGAAGTACAACATGGCACGGAGGAAAATGTGTTCGGATTTCCTATTCACACTGGCTTTAAACAAAATTTAGATAATTTACAGGCAAACAAAAGAAAATAAACATTTTCTCTTCTGTATATAGTACTAATACCAGTAATAATAATAATGATAATGATACATTATTTCTATAGGAGCTCTTTGGGTTCACAAATTTGTTGAATAGAATAAACAATAAAACAAAACAAAATAAAAAAATTCAGTAGCCTTTAAAAGGAAATAGCAGGCACTTCCAAAAGAGCATGTATATCTAAAACTGAAATAAAAAAAACCTGCTTAAAATGTTGCTAATAAACACATATTTAAACACAGCTTGTATTCAAATTTCGTAGACATCCTAGGCTACATTCACATCACAACCCTCAGAGCTCAAACCAGACATTTTGCTCAGATCTGATCTCTCAGACTCGACGGTTCACACTTGTTTACGTAAGCGACTCAAATCTGTGATTATTGTGAACGAACCGGCGTCCTGAAGTGACCCGCATGCGCACATCATATTTAATATCATGACATGAATGATTGGCGTATGTCACGAACAGCGAACCAACTAACGAGCAGAACGAGCTTCGCTGAGAAGATCATCAACTCTGATCAGCTCTCAGCTTCATTATTAGAGCCAGACGAAGGAGAAAAAGATGAGATGAGCTGCTTTTCCACCGTTTACAGGCTTTAACGCCTGTTCGGCGCTGTTGCCATGGTAACGCCGAATGACGGCGCACATGCAGTGGAAAATAAGCGCATGAATTCCGATCTGAGCGTCACATTAAGGTCACATGACCATGAATCGGATACGTAGCCGATCTAGGACCACATATGGATGTGGCTCAGGTCGGATTTGAAAAGATCAGATTTGTGTCCACACAGTCCTGAAAACATCAGATCTGAGTCACATTAGAGCAAAAAATCTGATTTGTGCCACTTCAGCCTGGTAATGTGAACACAGCCTTTAATGACAGATTTGAATCACTTACTTAAAGAGTGTGAACTATCCAGTCAGAGAGATCGGATTTGAGCAAAAAGGCTTGTAATGTGAACGTAGCTTATGTGTCTCAGGTTGGATTAAAAAAGATCAGATGTGTGTGTCGACACAGCATCAGATCTGAGTGACATCAGGGCAAAAAAAATTTTGATTTCTTTAACCTGGCAATGCGAATACAGCCCTAAAATAACAGTCATGTCATCACAAAGTGTTTACCTGTAGTTTCTATGTAATAGTTGGTAATTCCTTTCCAGTGATCGACAAAAGAATCTAGCAGGTTGATGGACGGCTCTCTCTGAAACACACACAAAACAGGCAAAGATCACGGATGCTGCAGATAAAAATCCAAGTCTAAACCTGACACAGTATGTTTATAACCTGCACATGACAGCAGTGATTCGAACTTGATTTATAAACACCCCAATACAGCTGACTGACCGGTGCAATAACCAGCACTTCATTTTAAGCATTTCAAAATGACAATGTAATCGAAAGCTCGATCCGCTGTCCTGTTCAGACCTGCAGGACTTGATTAACCCTGCAGGAATGCTGTGCTTTTTTCCGGCCTGGGGGGAAAGCCAGCACAGCAACAGATCCCCACAGAGATTAAAGCTCAGAATTATCAACACAGATGGGTAGTAATGGATCAAGTTCACTGTAGTTTATTAGCATGAACTTCATATGGATGGTTTTTGATACTGAAGACAGAAAGACTGAAAGGATCCCGAAAACAAGAGACTAATAAAGCAGAACAGTTCAGTTCTCGTTCTGATAGATGCTGGATGTACTAAGAGGCTCCACTGCAGGTCCACCTTGTACTCAGTACCTGTGTTTGGACCTGATCCCCTTCCACTCAAGCTGGATTTGGGTAGTTTAGTTAGCTATTTCGCTTTGTGTCACGACGCTGAACCTGGCGTATCAGGCTCTGGACCAGTTCCACCTTAAAAGGTATCATTTAAACGGTACATTTTAAGGTGGACCGGAAAAACTGACTAAAAAGTCGAGGAATCAAGTTAGTTTTTCACTAAAGTAAGAAACCAACACGTTTGGAGTGTATTTTTACGCTCATAACCCACCTTGTAAGGAAAAACAGTGCTGTGCCAGCATTTAACTCGGTCAAATAAAGCGTAAAACATGTCAGGAGGTCTAATAGAAACATCCTGAAAGCAACAGGAGGAAAGTTTGGCATTTCTTAGCCAGAAGCTAGTAAGCTACCAAGCTAATGGACATCATTTTAAGCCTTTATAAAGTATTGACCGAAATGACAGTGCATTATTGTTGGTTTTCTAGCTTTTCCAGGGTGTGTAGAGAACATACGAAGCTAGTTTGGCTCGTTAAGCGTTGTTTACTGAGTTTGCTAATGCTAACGCTAACAGCTGACTGACCCAAATCCAGTTGTTTTCTATACAGAAGCCGCTAATTTAGCGTCAACCCGGCCCAGAAACTCGCAGCAAAGTTACAGTTTTACTCACTGTCTCCAGTGCCTGCTGGAAGAGAGTCGTCAGTTTGTTTAAAACGTCCATGCTCTGCTCTCCTGCAGGTTTCTAGTCATCATAACTCGATGATTTACACGTTTTCAATTCCAACGTTAGCTTAGCTTAGCCGGTTAGTTTGGACACCCAGGTTCGCTTTTTAGCTTTAGCCTTTAGCTGCTCTACGGCGACGCCTGGCGGCCCTCGGAGAAGGAGCTTGTCTAACGTTACAGGGGAGCTCGGCCGATTTTTCAGAAAAAAAATCTGCATAGTTTAAATGGTTGAGACGTAAACAAAGTCATTCAGAGTGGTTTGGTCAGAGGTGTAAAATCCAGGTCCAGAAACTAAAAATCCTGCCCGGGGTTTTGTTCCAACTGCCTGGACTGCTCTGCTGCTGGTTTGATCTAACCAGAGAAGCCAGGCAGTTGGAACAAAATCCCGGGCAGGATTTTTAGTTTCTGGACCTGGATTTTACACCTCTGGGTTTGGTGTGGAATTATTTACAGTGGTGGTGATAGGAACCAGACGTCTGAGGAGTTTAATTCCTCTGACAGCTCCCTCACTGAGCATTATTACATGAAATAGTTAAAGGTGTGCTGCGTTATATTTGACACACTGTTCAATGATAGTTTTGTGAGAAAGTTCTGGTATAAAATGTATTTAGAAACGTTTTTTTATCTATTTATGACAGAGAGGCGGATGCAGGGCACTGTAAAGCAAAATAGTCCCCAAAGAAATGTTTTTTTTTCATTATTTATTTCAGATTTATGACTCTTAAGTATCATCAGCATTATATATAAAAACTCAGAAGGCACATGTAGGTTCATTGGTGGTTTTGGACAGTAAATAAAATTTGTATTGCAGACGTCGGGACCCCTGTAAAGAGTCAAAAATATCCAGCCAACAGCGTCCTGTGTCCACTGATGAAGGACTAGAGGATGACCAACACAAACTGCAGCAGCAGATGAGCTGTCGTCTCTGACTTTACATCTACAAGGTGGACCAACGAGGTAGGAGTGTCTAATAGAGTGGACAGTGAGTGGACACAGTTTAAAAACTCCAGCAGCACTGCTGTGTCTGATCCACTCGTACCAGCACAACACACACTAACACACCACCACCACCACGTCAGTGTTACTGCAGTGCTGAGAATGACCCACCACCCAAACAGTACCTGCTCTGTGAGGGTCCATGGGGGTCCTGACCACTGAAGAACAGGGTAACAGAGTATCAGAGAAACAGATGGACTACAGTCTGTAACTGTAGAACTACAGAGTGCAGCTCTACAGTAAGTGGAGCTGATAAGATGGACAATATATATTGTTTCTGAAGTTGTTCTTTGTTTTTTTCTGCCTATGTGTGAAGCAATGTTTACATATTTAATATCAACATCAACCTGACCCAGAAGCAGCAGATGAAACATTGACCTCATGAAATAATGATGATGAAGATCGGTTTACAGTGTCCCTGTTAAATAAACAAATTAAAGTAGAAATAAAGTGGAGTATAGAGTTTATTTAGAGCAGACAGCCTGCTGCCGGTGTAATGCCCCCTAATCTGTCTGGGAACTCGGCCCTAAAGGAATTAGGCTTATGATCCTGATATGGACCTACACGAAGGTTCAAGGTAAGACCCTGCAAGGAACACTTTGCCTGCTGAGGACAAGAGACAGACAAAAATCTGTAAATAAAGGAAACATCGTCAACAAACTGCTGAACATGCGTAACTGCTAAGCAAATGTTTCCTTGCTTAGTGTCTGCAGGAACTATTTAAAAACCAACCCTGAAATAAATACAGGCAAAGATATCCTGTCTCGTGCAGGGTGTGAGAACAGGCATCACAGTTTCTCCAAGTTCACCTCACCTTTGCAGTCACTGGGCCTCGTTCACCAACCGTTCTTAAGAAGACATCTCGTCTTAAGAGCCACTTGACTCTGACATTCATCAGTGTTTTCTTATTTGGGATTTGCTCTTAGGGAAGAACAGAGTCTGCACACACAAAGGTGTGAACGGTTGTGTGGTTAATATTATTCGTGATTATAGTGAGCATGCTGCAGTCTGTAAGGCCTGTGCCTAAAACTCTCATGTTTTGCATACGTGGCTAAATCCAACTTAACTGAAAAGCTCAAACCGGGACTCATAAATGTGCTAACATTCGTTTAACCTTTAAACGGATCTGCAGTGAGCTGCTCTTTATGCTCTTCAGGCCCCACTAAAACTAGTGTGGATCAGCAGAGGGCGCTGTTGTATTTGGAATTTGCATTCCATGATCAATGTGACTGATTAAACCAGGAGTCACTGTCCACTTTATTAGAAACACCTGCCTTACACGTCCACTCACTGTCCACTTTATTAGAAACACCTGCCTTACACATCCACTCACTGTCCACTTTATTAGAAACACCTGCCTTACACTTCCACTCACTGTCCACTTTATTAGAAACATCTGCCTTACACTTCCACTCACTGTCCACTTTATTAGAAACACCTGCCTTACACTTCCACTCACTGTCCACTTTATTAGAAACACCTGCCTTGCACTTCCACTCTCTGTCCACTTTATTAGAAACACCTGCCTTGTGCTTCCACTCACTGTCCACTTTATTAGAAACACCTGCCTTGTGCTTCCACTCACTGTCCACTTTATTAGAAACACCTGCCTTGTGCTTCCACTCACTGTCCACTTTATTAGAAACACCTGCCTTACACTTCCACTCACTGTCCACTTTATTAGAAACACCTGCCTTACACTTCCACTCACTGTCCACTTTATTAGAAACAGCTGCCTTACACTTCCACTCACTGTCCACTTTATTAGAAACAGCTGCCTTACACTTCCACTCACTGTCCACTTTATTAGAAACACCTGCCTTACACTTCCACTCACTGTCCACTTTAATAGAAACACCTGCCTTACACTTCCACTCACTGTCCACTTTATTAGAAACACCTGCCTTCCACTTCCACTCACTGTCCACTTTATTAGAAACACCTGCCTTACACTTCTACTCACTGTCCACTTTATTAGAAACACCTGCCTTACACTTCCACTCACTGTCCACTTTATTAGAAACACCTGCCTTACACTTCCACTCACTGTCCACTTTATTAGAAACACCTGCCTTACACTTCCACTCACTGTCCACTTTATTAGAAACACCTGCCTTGCACTTCTACTCTATGGCCACTTTATTAGAAACACCTGCCTTACACTTCCACTCACTGGCCACTTTATTAGAAACACCTGCCTTGCACTTCTACTCTATGGCCACTTTATTAGAAACACCTGCCTTACACTTCCACTCACTGGCCACTTTATTAGAAACAGCTACCTTGTATTTCCACTCTATGGCCACTTTATTAGAAACACCTACCTTGTACTTCCACTCACTGGCCACTTTATTAGAAACCCCTACCTTGTACTTCCACTCTATGGCCACTTTATTAGAAACACCTACCTTGTACTTCCAC
Source organism: Pygocentrus nattereri (assembly GCF_015220715.1). NCBI lineage: Eukaryota > Metazoa > Chordata > Actinopteri > Characiformes > Serrasalmidae > Pygocentrus > Pygocentrus nattereri. The sequence continues at coordinate 6,021,949 of NC_051239.1, forward strand.
TCACTGGCCACTTTATTAGAAACCCCTACCTTGTACTTCCACTCTATGGCCACTTTATTAGAAACACCTACCTTGTACTTCCACTCTCTGTCCACTTTATTAGAAACACCTACCTTGCACTTCCACTCACTGGCCACTTTATTAGAAACACCTACCTTGCACTTCCACTCTCTGTCCACTTTATTAGAAACACCTACCTTGCACTTCCACTCTCTGTCCACTTTATTAGAAACCCCTTCCTTACACTTCCACCCACCATCATTCCTCCACCACAAAAACATTCACAGTCTTGACCAACTCACAATTCATGAAGGATCAAAGGATGGCTAACACAAACAGCACCCCGACCTATAATATATATACACACTGATCAGGCATCACATCATGACCACCTCATTGTTTCTACGCTCACTGTCCATCTTATCAGCTCCACTTACTGTATAGCTGCTCTCTGTAGTTCTACAGTTACAGACTGTAGTCCATCTGTTTCTCTGATACTCTGTTACCCTGTTCTTCAGTGGTCAGGACCCCCATGGACCCTCACAGAGCAGGTGCTATTTAGGTGGTGGATCATTCTCAGCACTGCAGTAACACTGACGTGGTGGTGGTGTGTTACTGTGTGTTGCGCTGGTCTGAGTGGATCAGACACAGCAGTGCTGCTGGAGTTTTTGAACACTGTGTCCACTCACTGTCCACTCTATTAGACACTCCTACCTTGTTGGTCCACCTTGTAGATGTAAAGTCAGAGATGACAGCTCTTCTGCTGCTGCAGTTTGTGATGGTCATCCTCTAGTCTTTCATCAGTGGTCACAGGACGCTCTAATAAAGGTCATAATGTTATGCTTGATAGGTGTATAGAGTATATCTAGGTCTCTGGAAGGTCTAGATACATCATTGACTATGAATAAGAGCCGTAGTATAACCAGGTTTCAGTTGGTTGTTAGGAGTGGAAAACAGCAGCGGCAGCTCTATGCCAGGAGTCCCTTCAAAAAGTTTGAATATTTGTTAATGTCTGTTACAAGCTTGGAATAAAACACATAAAATGTCTTTTTCAAATTTCAAATGATGGCCAAACATGTTCACATGTACCAGCATTAGCGCTACCATACTATTAGAATTCCCATAGAGACGCAAGAAATTAGAACATCTTGAAGATGTTTCTTCTTTCCCCCTGAGTTTTGGGTCTGTATTTCAGGGAATTGAAACGGGACAGTCTTTACCTGTCATTTATACTGTTACGCATCAGCATCCGCTACCAGGATTCACAGCAAAACACAACAACCTACTGTGATTCAAGAAAAAAAGTAAGTGATGATAAGCTATACTGTAAATTTACTGCAAAGTTACAGCATTTTTTCACTGCAGGAACGACTTAGACTGAGGCAGGATCTGATAGGCAGATGCTGAAGAGACTAAATAATTTGAAATGATACATTCACCTTTGAAAGCATTGCATTTCTTGAAAGACCCTGACAGCTTCAGCTGTGTAAAAGTGTTTCAGGCCTCAAACCGGGGGTTACATCAGACAGAGCACTGAGGTCAGTTCATTTCCAATAAAACCTTTCAGTTTGAAGGATTTAAGTCCAAAACAACATTAAATCATCCCATTAGTTGGCAGAGTTGTTTGTGGCTTTACTTCGGCCTCAGGGCCCGGAGGGAACAGCGTTCTGTCTGTGCAGCGCTGCTCTGTTTGTTGGCGCTGCTCGCTCGCCCTCCGCGCCGAGGTGCCCTCTGAATAATTGAGGAGATTAAAAGGATCCCTTCACATGTCAGAGACATGCGGCTACTACACGTCTCTAAAGCGCTGCTGTCCATGTTTCATAATAATGCACGCTTTATAATCTCTTCTCAGGAAATATTCTTCAGAGAAATCAGTTCAAAATTCATGTTGGTTATTAAACACACATGTTCAACATCTCTCCATAATGTGCTCCTGAGCTCCGTCACAGACTTCAAATCTGCTTAAAGCTTAATTAAAGTGTCTGGCATAGTCAGCCAGTCAGTCTCTCTCTCTCTCTATCCCTCTCTCTCTCTCTCTCTCTCTCTCTCTCTCTGTCTCTCTCATATAATTAAACCTCAGAATGCCTCTCGTCTACCAGGGGTTCCTCTCTGCACCCAGAGAGCTAAAAATAGCCGCTGGTCACTCCAGTTGCGTCTGGACTGAACCCCGGCCCACCTTCTTCGTGTTAATTGCTTTCCTGATCTCCTTCTGAATTCCTGCGCACACCCCGGTATTTGCTTTTTTTTTACCCTCGTCTTCCTCCCTCGTTCTCTGTCTTTGCTTGGCTACAACACACCCCTGACATCGCTACTTAGCAACAGTCACCAGGGCTACAACAATCTCCTCCGTTCTTCTTCTTCTCATTCGCCTGTGTCTTTCTGCAGTCTTTCCTTCTTTCTCTGTCACTCAGATTCAACGCTTCACTTTGTATGGAAGGCAAAAGGTGAAAGTTTCTCTCTCTCTCTCTCTCTTTCTCTATCTCTCTCTCCCTCACCGAAGATAAGCTGTGTGGAATCCCTCTGCCATGACCAAATCCTGATGCTGAGGCTTTAGAGAAGGCGTTTTCTGTGAAAGATTAGCATGCAGCTTTTGGGATTTTACCCGCACTCATTATATTCTGTGGTTCTGCTGTACACACTCATACAAACGTTCCAGTCTCATTCCACATAATCGGCCTCTTGGGAGCGGAACATTTGACTGTGTCAAACCCAAAGCCCAAAGTCAAACTCACAGCCTGCAGTACTGACAGTGAATACTTTACCCTCTTTTACGCTTTAGACAAACAATAAATTCAGCTTTTACAGCCTGTTTAACTCGGCTTGAGCTGCTACATCTTTACTATCACATTCACTCAATTAAAGGCTTTCAAATTCATGGCCCACAGATCAATGCCGCTGGAACAAAACCTTGGATCTCCAAAATGGTAATTTTACAGGCGAAGGAAAAAAACCTACTTTGCTAGTAATGCAAGTCAATGGATTTATGGGTTATGAAATTTATACACAATGTAAAGGACAGTAGGCATTTTCAAATTATGTCAAAAACTGAAAAACAACAAAAATGGAAAAGGTTTGATCTGACAGCAGCGATTTAAATGAGCTGACTAGAAATGAAACGGTACCTACACTATATTTTCAAAAGGCCTGCAGACGGCTTCTACAGACATTAGTGAAAGAATGGGTCGCTCTCAGGAGCTCAGTGAATTCCAGCGTGGTACCGTGATCGGACACCACCTGTGCAGCAAGTCCAGTCGTGAAATTTCCTCACTACTAAATATTCCACAGTCCACTGTCAGTGGGATTATAACAAAGTGGAAGTGATTGGGAACGACAGCAACTCAGCCACGAAGTGGTCGGCCACGTAAAATGACAGAGCGGGGTCAGCGGATGCTGAGGGGCATAGTGCACAGAGGTCACCAACTTTCTGCACAGTCAATCACTACAGACCTCCAAACTTCATGTGGCCTTCAGATAAACTCAAGAACATTGTAGAGAGCTTCATATAATGGGTTTCCATAGCCGAGCAGCTGCATCCAAGCTTTTGGACAATTCCATGCTCCCAACTTTGAGGGAACAGTTTGGGGAGGGCCCCTTCCTGTTCCAACATGACTGCGCACCAGTGCACAAAGCAGGTCCATAAAGACATGGATGAGCGAGTTTGGTGTGGAAGAACTTGACTGGCCTCCACAGAGTCCTGACCTCAACCCAATGAAACACACTCCTAACCCTTGTGGAAAGCCTTCCCAGAAGAGTTGAAGCTATTATAGCTGCAAAGGGTGGGCCGACATCATATTAAACCCTATGGATTAAGAATGGGAAGTCACTCAAGTTCATATGCGTTGTGAAGGCAGACGAGCGAATACTTTTGGCAATATAGTGTATTTTAATAATAAATAATACCATTTCCAGCCAAAACAGCCGTTAAATATAAAGTTATTCATTTTTCTGAATATGTTTTTTGCTTGTCTGTGTAACGCGACAGAATGACGCAGACCCTCGCAGGTAAAAAGTGAATGAGAAGCTTTACTGTGAAAACAGAATCCACAATAGCAGTCCAGTCACAGGCAATGGTCAAATCCAGAAAAAGGCAAAATACACAAAAATACTAACATAACCAGGCGAACAGAGGCAGGTCAAAAAACAATCTACAAGCCTGGGCTTTAAACTAAACTAATCAAAGAAGAACAGGTGTTGCTGATCAGTACTCTGGGGAACTAGAACGCTGGTTGGAGCGTGAGATTGAGGCTGGAGTCACGTGATCTCCCAGGGGATTCCAAAGAAAGTTCTGAGCCAAAGGAAGTTGTGACAGTCTGTGGAAATTAGATATGACAGTCACTTTTTATATGAAACTTGTGCAAAGAGAAAGTCAAAGGAAAATATGTGAAAAAACAAAAAGAAACAGCTGCTTATGTTCTCAAAGCAGTGAACCGGCCACCTCAGAGTCCAGACCTCAACATCACTGCAAGTGTTTGGGATTATTTGAATGGTGAGAAGCAGAAAAAGCAAAAACAACTTCTAAAACTCAGCACTGGAAAAGAAGGGTAGCTGTAATGAAGGTGAAGTGTGCGTACACTAAATATTGATATTATATTTAGTTGTTGGAGATGTTTCTCAGGAGAACAGATGTAAAATAACCAACTTGCATAAGTAAGAAGAAAGCCAAAGGAAAAAACCAGTTCCCCCCAAAATATAAAAGGTTAAAGAGAATATGGGATGCCTAACAACCACCTGGAACACCGGGTAGACCAACAATACCGTTTCCATGAGATAAAAGCACTTAAAGCTCTCCTCTCTGAGAGAGAGGAGAAAATCAAGCTGCTTCAGATCTGAAAACATCCACAGGCGTTTCTGTCCATCCTTCCACTGTGAGAAGACCACTCAGCGCCGTGGGTCTGAAAGGATGTGTAGCTGTTCAAGAAGAACATCACTGAGAAAAGGAGACGGACACGGCAAACAAAGAAGCTGTACAATGGACTGACCACCCCAGAGTCCAGACCTCAACACCACTGAATGGGTTCATTATTTGGATGGTGAGAAGCAGAAAATGCAACCAACATCTAAGACTGAACTTAGGAGGTATGGCTACAGATTCCTATGAGAAACTGAAAGTGAGTCTCCTGAAAAGCATCGAAGCTGCAACAAAGAGTGGAGACAATCAATACTGAAACATTGAATTTAGTCATTATCCCCTATCTATGAACATCACGACAAAACTCTTTCACTTTACAACCTCTTAGCTTCTGTTTTGTCTCTACTTTGCTGTCTTTACATTCACACATTTTCTTTTACAGCTCACAATAAATTACACTTGCACTGAAAATAGCGTCTGTTTATCAATCTACTCCCCCCTGCCACCCCTACCCCCACCGCCCGCTGGGCCCCGAGCGCGGTCCTTGTACGGAGACGCATATCACATCATGAATTATCTGCCAATAGCGGCCCAAGGACATCCCCACCAACTATAAATCCCTGGCAAAACTCATCAGACACACTGATAAGACCTTTTGAAGCCCATATAGGCAATCAGAATGACGTGGAAAGGGCTCGAAAGATGCGCTGGTTCACCGAACCATGTGTTATTCTTTCTGAATTACATTCAAAGAGAGAAAATGTAGCCAGCAGGAGTTTGCAAAGAATGCAAATGGCACTATACGAGCTATTTTTAACCGCCTCTAAAATTAGGCCTGCTGCTCTCCCTGGAAACAATGCGGCTCCATACGTATGTTTTCACATGTATTTATTCGCTGCGATTGGATGGGTTTGCTAGATTATGCTTTATGTAGGCAACATTAACATCACTGACATCAGAAAGGAGTTTGAAAGTAACATAATCACTCCATTTGGCTGATGAAAAATGCGTCGTATCACGGTACAGTTAGTGTAATTCACAGGCTAATGGATATGAAAACACATAATGTAATGCTATTGTATTAGCAGTTATTGTATTGCATGTGCTCTTGCTAAATCTCATTTGAAGTATTAAACATCTGTGCTACAGGGGGTACATGGGTTTACAGGGCAATTCCACAGATTTTTCATATGTGCAAAAATGAATGGTTGAGATGTTAAACAAAGTCATTCAGACAAATTACTGAGTCTGAAATGTTCACAGGAACCAGAGACCTGAGGCATTTAATGTCTCTACAAGCTAGGAAATACGATGCCTGATGCCTGACACGTTGGCTCTATTCACACAGCAGGTGAAAGTGGCCCAAATCTATTTTTCTCACCGAATGCGATTTCTTTGTTTGGCTGTTCACAGTATTTTAAAAATATAGCTGTACAACGCTGTGCAAACCTCACCTGCATGAACTGGCCCTCCTGCTGCATCAACTCAAGCTAACTCAACCTGCTGCATAATCTCAAGCTTTTCCTTAACACTGTCACCATTGGCGACACTTATAGGGGCTCGGCCAGGATTTTTCTGTAAAGCTGCTTTGACACAACTGTTGTAAAAAGTGCTGTATAAATAAACTTTGACTTGACGGCTTTTAAATGTGATCTATATTCAACATCAGTCTGAACAGATCAGCTCCTAAACTGGCCTGCATGTGCAAAAGATCAGTGCTTCACGTGGCTCCTCCAGAGGTAAACAATCACAACTGCCAACGAACGCCAGTCGCTCCTAGAGGATCAGCTTCATCTTCGCCAGCATCACAGGAGTCATCATGAAGCTTCACTGACAGCTGGGCTCATCGCCCAGAATGTGTTCAGCTCGCCGTAAAAAGGGCGCAGTCACTTCTTCGGCTCATGTGCTCGGATTCTTTAAACCTCCTATCACCACCACTGTAAAGGAAGGTGAGTCTCTACAATTAAACATTTCACATAAAACCACTCTGAACTACTTCGTTTACATTTCAACCAATGAGTCATGCAAAAATGTTGAGAAAATGTGGGAATGTCTCTTTACATCTAAAAAAGCTACATATGATAACCTTTCAGAATGTTGAAAGTAAATTTCATCCATTTGCAAAACTGAAGGAAAACGTCATGAGAGGCCACGGGTAAGGGATGCTGAATACTGTAAATGCTTCAATTGTAACACTGAATATTAACACAGGAGCTTGCTAGCCTGTTAGGTGTCTGCTGAGTTGATCAGCCTAGTATGAAAAGAAGAGTTTTAAGCCATTTACTTCATATAAACTTGATGACAAGGCCCACCTATCAATGTGCTCAGTGACCCATGCAAGTGGTCCAACACAACAGCACATTAATTCAGAATTTAGTTGCTGTGAGCCAGTTATAAGAGTGTGCATATGCAGTATTTTGCAGCACCTTTGGTCAAATTCCATTTTTAAAAATAACATTTATGTATATTACATGTTCTGTAGACTCATAAGACTGTATAGTGTATGATATACCTATTATTGTTTACTTTGGTTTTTTGTGGTCTTTAAACTCGATTTTCTCCCCAATTTAGTCGTCTCCAATTCCACCCCCTACTTAGGACTCCCCCAGTCACACGATACTACCAGTGCTAGGAGGGTGAAGGCTAACACAGGCTTCCTCCGAGTCCTGTGAAACTGCCGCTCACGCAACGTCACTGGACAGCTGGACGCACTCGGAGGAAAGCGCCAACCGCCAGATCTGTTACATCAGACGCCTGCGCTGACTAGCATCGCAATGAGTGATGAGGGGAGAAGGGGGGCCATCCTACCCACCCAGAGAGAGCGAGGCCAGCTGTGCTCTCTTGGACTCCCGGCTACGGACGGCTGTAGCATCACCAGGGATTGAACTCACGATCTCCTGATGATGCGGCCAACGCTTAGACGGTCGCGCCACTCGGGAGCCGTTTTGAAGCTTTTAAACCATCAGCCTGCACAGAAACAGCACATGAAAATTAGCCATTTGTCCAAATCTGGCACATTAATGTAATAAAATAATGATGCCAATCAGTATGTACTCTCCCTCCTAAATAGGCAAATGAAGTAAAAGTGGAAGACAATGAGAGTTTGCAGGATTTAGCATGGTTTGTAACATTAACGGATCAATGCTGGCACCATGTTCTCTCCCTCATAAATTATAAGTGGCTTATTAAAGCTGTGGCAGCATCAAGTCAAGTCAAAATTGGTTTATATAGTGCTATTTACAACAGGCATTGTCACAAAGCAGCTTTACAGAAAGTCTGGGTCCAGTTCCCTTTGAGCATCGCCAAGGGCAACAGCAACAAAAAAAAACTCTCTAAAAAAGAAAAGAAAAAAGAAACCAGCCTGTGACCGGACAGACATATTTAGATTAAACCAATGCTAACCAATAGCCATGTTAACATGCAGCCTGATCCGTTAATAATCCGACTAATAGCTCAATCGGAATAGAATACATCCATGTAAACACCTAAAACGAAACAGTCTAGTCCGATTGAGGCCATTTGGAATACAGCTTCTATCCGATTGAACGAGGTGGATGATCCTATAAATAACTAAATAGAAGAATAATGTTAAATAGAAGGATAATAATCGTGTAAACTCCTGTATCCGATTACATTCCACTTCGGAAAGTTTAAGCCGTTCAGCATGGCGGAGCAGAAACTGGTCTGTAGAGGAGACAAAGTTTACGCTCTGATCTTTAAAAGACGGCGGTGGGACGGACGTCCAACTTATGTGTCTTCAGAACACGACGTCTTCCTCTCGGCCGTCTTTAATAAGGTGACATGTTAAGGACGTTTTCCTGAGTCTGAGTCATTTTAAAGGAATTAAAAACACAAGCACTGCTCACTGCTGCTCATCTCACTCTGACTGGACTCACGTGATGCTTGTTGTCATAGCAACTCCACACTAAGTGGTTCTCTATATATGTGTGTAATTTTGGATCTGATTACTTGCAGTGAGCATGTAAATGAAGATTTTCCATCAGATTGTTGAGTAGAATGAGAATATAAACACCTCAGTCTTAATATATAATCGGAATGTTTTCTATCGGATTGGCAAAAATCTCTGCGTGTAAACATGGACAGTGACAGTCAGAGGCCTGTCAGGGTAACAGTGAGAAACAGATCTATGAGAATCAGTCACTGTTAGTAGTGAATACGAGTGACTGCTGATATTACAGTGAAAATGAGCGAAATTGAGTTAAACTCATGAACATCAGTGACGACAGAGAGAAGCCTGTCAGGACGATCTGTTGGTATGAATGTAAATACTGTGAGGCAGGTGAGAAAATATCTATGATTAACTAGTGCTAGCTTATATCTCACTGCCATGAATGTGAACCAGAGCTGTGGTGAGCGCTGCTGGGTAAAATTTCCATTCCAGCACACTGACCGCCCAATTCAGCAGCTTGATTTGTGACCACAGTCCCATTTTATTGGTAAGTGGATCTTTCACTCTAATGATTATTGACCCAACCAGAACAGCCAAATTAGAGCAACGAGAGAGAGAGAGAGACAGATAGAAATACAGAGAGAAAGTGAGAGAAAGAGAGAGAGAGAGCGAGAGAGAGAGAGAGAGAGACTGTTAAAGGGAGAGGGAAAGACAGATAGAAATACAGAGAGAAAGCGAGAGAGAGAGAGAGAGAGAGAGAGAGACTGTTAAAGGGAGAGGGAAAGACAGATAGAAATACAGAGAGAAAGCGAGAGAGAGAGAGAGAGAGAGAGAGAGAGAGAGACTGTTAAAGGGAGAGAGAAAGACAGATAGAAATACAGAGAGAAAGCGAGAGAGAGAGAGAGAGAGAGAGAGAGAGAGAGAGAGAGGAAAACTGCTCAAGGGAGTGTGAAAGACAAAGATACAGAGAGAGAAAGATAGAGACAGAGAGAGAGAGAGAGAGAGAGAGAGAGAGAGGGGGGAACGAAAGAGAGAGAATGAGAAAGAGAAAAGGAATGAGTGAGATTGGGGGAAGGACAGAAAGAAAGACAGATATAGAGAAGAGAGTGAGACAGACAGAGAGAGAATGATGGAAGGAAAGCAAGACAGAGACCAAAAAAGAGAGAGATAAAGAGAGGTTGGGTTAGAAAGAGAGACATAAAGAGAGAGAGAGAAAGTGTGTTGGAGAGAGAAAGACAGAGAGAGATTGAGAGAGAGATAGAGAGAAAGAGAAGAAAACGAAAGAGAAAGAGTGAGAATGAGAAAGAGAAAAGGAGAGAGAGACAGACAGAGAGAGAGAGAGAGAGAGAGAGAGAGAAGGAAGGACAGAAAGCAAGACAGATACAGAGAAGAGAGTGAGACAGATAGAGAAATGAGAGGAAAGCAAGAAAGACACCAAAGAAAAAGAGAGAGAGAGAGAAAGCTTGGGTAATATAAGATAAAGAAAGGTTGGGTTAGAAAGAGAGAGATAAAAAGAGAGAGAAAGTGTGTTGGAAAGAGAAACAGAGAGATAAAGGAAGAAAAGTGAGGGAACGATATATCCAAAGTGGGAGAGAGGGATATAGAGTGAGGAGAAGGAGCGAGAGAGAGAGAGAGAGAGAGAGAAAGACAGAAAGAGGGAGAGAAACAGAGCGAGAGCCTGTTAGAAATCCCTTCATTAATTCCAATTCTCTACTTAATGAGAAGACAGAAGCCAAGCGCTAAGCGTTAAAATGAGGGAAATAATAGCAGCTGAGGCGATTTAACTGTAAATATGGTCTCTTTTGAATATTTCCAGTCAAACAATGAGCCCTCTTCCCTATTTACTGTGCTTTAATGAGAAGCCTACAGACCAGGCTGTCCATTTAATTATGCAGAAAGCAAACACAGCCCCTCTAAAGCTGAGCGCAGCCCCCGGAGCCCGGCGGCTCAGAAAGCCCTCCGCGTATGAGAGGAGAACAGGTACAGACAGGATTACGCTTCGGCACGTAGGTGCGCGATGTTATTTTTAGAGATTCTGTATTCTTTTTTTTTTACAGATTCGCCATGAGGTTTGTGTTCGGAGTGCTGGAGGCAGCAAGGTCTCCTGGAGTTCCTGAGAAAAGTTTAATTGGTGAAGCACATTCAGCTGAGGGGAGAGAGAGAGAGAGAGAACATTTGGTCGATCAATGCGGTCTACTCATTAAAGCAGAAATAAAGTGGGATGGCGTGGGAGAGGACATGCCGTATCCAGCTGGACTGCAGTCGTCAACGTGCATTATGTCTATACATACCCAGACCAGTCACGCGCTACAGTTACACAGAGGTACATTCGTCTTTACCCCTAACAGTCCATAATATGAGTGGTGGAGAGGTGATTTAACTGCACCTATATAGTAAGTGGAGCTGATAAAATGGATAATTAGTGCAGAAACCAGAAGGTGGTCACATTATTAGAAGGTGGGGACAGTTTCAATATGAAAATCACTGAATTAAAGGCCACTCAGAAAATAGGAAAAGGCATTGTGTTCGGTCTACATGGTCAGTGTGGTTAAGAACATGTGGGACGACAGAAGAGTCCCGCTCCTCTTAGCTATTAATCATAGTGGAAGGCAATGATGAGTGTTCTATCCTGTTTTAAGCACAGGGTGGCCTGTAGTGCCTGTAGTGCCTGTAGTGCACTTGTGTTGGAAGCAGTATAATGGGATTGTGTCTCGCTCTTGGCCGCCTCTGTTAGATCAGCTGGGAATGCAGGTTACTGACATCATTTATGTGATGATGCTTACAACTAAATCTGATAGCTTGATGATACAATGCACAACTGCACAATAGCAAGGCACCAGTACAAAGAGGGTTCTACTTAAGCAATAGAACACCAGACGGAGCGTGCTATCACAAAATAACATCACGGCTGTGATTTGATCGCAGGCACGAGATGAAGGCGATAACACGCGACCTCCAGTGTTGTGCTGCTTTTATACAACAGTTAAATAAATACAGTAAGAAATGAATAAACTGGGCCGTGAACGCGGCGTATAATGTGTTTTAATGTTCAGTTCCTTACCAAGCAGCTTGCTGCTACGTCAGAATAGCAAGCTCCGCCCACTCGCTGCTCAGCCGGCAGTTCGCTCTCCAGCTCCTTACACTAAATTCCCAAACTGTCGTCACCACTGAGCAGCTTTTCAGTCGGCAGCTGTGACAAAAGTACAGCTGAATAACCTAGAATCAGCCAGAAATGAACCCAATACCATTCGCCGATCTTCAGAGTCTGACCAAATCAGACTGAGCCATAAGACTGCCGCAATATCAGGTTCAGCTCAGTTCGGTCAGTTTTTCCAGATCAGTATTAATGTTGTTTTGTTCCAGCCGGTCTGTAAAGCTTCTTACAGCCTGTTTAGTTTGGCGAATGGTGTCGGGTTCATTTCTGGCTGATTCCAAGTTGTTTAGTTGCTCTTCTGTCACAGCTGCCGACTGAAAAGCTGCTCAGTGGTGACGACAGTTTGGGAATTTAGTGTCGTCTCGTCTTCAGAGCCGGACCAAATCGGCTGTCGGTCAAATGTGGTCTTAAAAGTGTCCGTTTTCTGTTTGTGTCAAAGTCAGAAGTAAAAACGTTCAAATGGCTTAAGCGTCTCCTACAGCTGTCAAAGTCGTTGTTTAGCAACAGAGTCTCAGACGTTATGGCGAAATATCAGCACGGTTAGAACACTTCTCAGCCAATCAGCTTGCTGGTGAAAGTCGAACTAACTTTTCTATAACGTCTCATTTTCCACATATGGTCAACACAGCAGCCTAGTACATTCAGAAGGTTGAATATTTGCTTTTTTTCTTGAACAGGAGTCTCTCTGATAATTTGGCCGTTCTACATGACTGATCTTATAAATAAATAATTCTATTACTTTTAAATCTAGTGTCATCAAATTAAATCCTGTAGAGGGAAACATAAGAAGAGTGACGAAGCAGCTGTCTGTTATATGCTCCAAAGATCTGAGACTTGTCTGCACTAAGGCTGTGACGATAAATGCATTATCACATTACTACAGTCATTTTTGCTGGTGAAAGTCAACTTGCCATCAGCAAAGAGCAAATTAAGAACCATTCCCTTTATTGAAGAACCCTTCAGAAACCATCTTCTACTGACAACCCGCTTTAGAGCCCCTCTTATGTACTGCATGTATGTTTCGAGGTATTTGTAGATCTTCTGTAAAGCCCCTCGAGCTGCGTTTCTGTGCGTATGAGGTGCTGGCTAAAATACTTCCTCCTTATATTATTTGCATTATTGTTGTTGATGTAGTAGAGTAAATCTTTTAAAGCAATATTGGTTTTGTGTTTACCTTAATTCACTTAGCTGGGGCTCTCATGCGGAGAAAACATGTCGAACACGGATGAATAATGCAAGCGCAGAAGTCCCATCAGACGATGCAGACATCAAGATCTGGTGGTTTGCTGTGCTCTCTCCCTCACGGTGCGAAGAGTTTGAGTAACTGTAACCAAACTGACCCCAGACAGCCGTTCGGATGGAGGTGTGAGGATCTCTGCTTTCTAATAGGTTGTCCATTCTGATGGTTTTGATTAGGACACAAAGGGAATGTAAGACCATCTAATAGTTCTTTGCTCTGCGACAAGAAAATGACAGAATCATTATATGTAAAGGCCCATATTCTACTTGAATTTTATTTTTACCTTATTTTTTCCCTCTGTGGACCTAATTAATCATGCAATCATCTTCTAAGCTGGTGCCTATCCAGCGGTCATTGGGCAGAAGGTAAGTAACATTACGCCAGTCAGTCGCAGGTCAGACACGCAGAAATATACATTTACACCTTATGCCAACTCCACACAGAAAGGCCCCTGGTCACCCCAGGCTGGGGAATTGAGGACAGGCCCTTCTTGTTGTGAGGTGACAGCACTACCCACTGCACCACTGTGCTGCCCACCTAGTCAATCAGTCCTAATTCATTTTTACATGAACATTTTCCAACCTCTATTTTCCCTTAAAATAAACTGCTGTTGTTACAGCGCCTTTAAGATTCTGATTGGCTGTCTTCTATTGAAACGCTCCTCATAACGCTCCTTATGTTCAGTGTGAGTGGGCGGGGCTAATATGCTTGAGGCTGAATAGGCATATTTATGTAAATGAGTTGGTTCTCATGCCATTACAGAAACAATGAATTTGAAATTTTACCTTAATTACATGGAAAACTACCTTTCACACACATACCAAACTACCTTTCACACACACACATACCAAACTACCTTTCACACACACACACCAAACTACCTTTCACACACACACACCAAACTACCTTTCACACACACACACCAAACTACCTTTCACACACACACATACCAAACTACCTTTCACACACACACATACCAAACTACCTTTCACACACACACACCAAACTACCTTTCACACACACACATACCAAACTACCTTTCACACACATACCAAACTACCTTTCACACACACACATACCAAACTACCTTTCACACACACACCAAACTACCTTTCACACACACACATACCAAACTACCTTTCACACACACACACCAAACTACCTTTCACACACACACACCAAACTACCTTTCACACACACACATACCAAACTACCTTTCACACACACACACCAAACTACCTTTCACACACACACCAAACTACCTTTCACACACACACATACCAAACTACCTTTCACACACACACACCAAACTACCTTTCACACACACACCAAACTACCTTTCACACACACACACACACACCAAACTACCTTTCACACACACACCAAACTACCTTTCACACACACACACCAAACTACCTTTCACACACACACACCAAACTACCTTTCACACACACCAAACTACCTTTCACACACACACACCAAACTACCTTTCACACACACACACCAAACTACCTTTCACACACATACCAAACTACCTTTCACACACACACCAAACTACCTTTCACACACACCCCAAACTACCTTTCACACACACACATCAAACTACCTTTCACACACATACTAAACTACCTTTCACACACATACCAAACTACCTTTCACACACACACACCAAACTACCTTTCACACACACACCAAACTACCTTTCACACACACATCAAAACTACCTTTCACACACACACCAAACTACCTTTCACACACATACCAAACTACCTTTCACACACATACCAAACTACCGATCACACACACACCAAACTAGCTTTCACACACACACACCAAACTAGCTTTCACACACATACCAAACTACCTTTCACACACATACCAAACTACCGTTCACACACACACATCAAACTACCTTTCACACACACATACCAAACTACCTTTCACACACATACCAAACTACCTTTCACACACACACACCAAACTACCTTTCACACACACACACACACACCAAACTACCTTTCACACACACCAAACTACCTTTCACACACACACACCAAACTACCTTTCACACACACCAAAACTACCTTTCACACACATACCAAACTACCTTTCACACACACATACCAAACTACCTTTCACACAGACACCAAACTACCTTTCACACACATACCAAACTACCTTTCACACACATACCAAACTACCTTTCACACACATACCAAACTACCTTTCACACACACACACCAAACTACCTTTCACACACATACTAAACTACCTTTCACACACATACCAAACTACCTTTCACACACACACCAAACTACCTTTCACACACACCCCAAACTACCATTCACACACACACACCAGACTACCTTTCACACACACACACCAAACTACCTTTCACACACACACACCAAACGACCTTTCACACACATACCAAACTACCTTTCACACACACACCAAACTACCTTTCACACACACCCCAAACTACCTTTCAAACACATACCAAACTACCTTTCACACACACACACACCAAACTACCTTTCACACACATACCAAACTACCTTTCACACACACACTAAACTACCTTTCACACACACACACCAAACTACCTTTCACAGACATACCAAACTACCTTTCACACACATATCAAACTACCGTTCACACACACACACCAAACTACCTTTCACACACACACACCAAACTACCTTTCACACACATACCAAACTACCTTTCACACACACACCAAACTACCTTTCACACACATACCAAACTACCTTTCACACACACACCAAACTACCTTTCACACACACACACCAAACTACCTTTCACACACACACCAAACTACCTTTCACACACATACCAAACTACCTTTCACACACACCAAACTACCTTTCACACACACACACCAAACTACCTTTCACACACACACACCAAACTACCTTTCACACACATACCAAACTACCTTTCACACACACACCAAACTACCTTTCACACACACCCCAAACTACCTTTCACACACACACATCAAACTACCTTTCACACACATACTAAACTACCTTTCACACACATACCAAACTACCTTTCACACACACACACCAAACTACCTTTCAAACACACACCAAACTACCTTTCACACACACATCAAAACTACCTTTCACACACACACCAAACTACCTTTCACACACATACCAAACTACCTTTCACACACATACCAAACTACCGATCACACACACACCAAACTAGCTTTCACACACACACACCAAACTAGCTTTCACACACATACCAAACTACCTTTCACACACATACCAAACTACCGTTCACACACACACATCAAACTACCTTTCACACACACATACCAAACTACCTTTCACACATACCAAACTACCTTTCACACACACACACCAAACTACCTTTCACACACACACACACCAAACTACCTTTCACACACACACACCAAACGACCTTTCACACACATACCAAACTACCTTTCACACACACACCAAACTACCTTTCACACACATACCAAACTACCTTTCACACACACACCAAACTACCTTTCACACACATACCAAACTACCTTTCACACACACACCAAACTACCTTTCACACACATACAAAACTACCTTTCACACACACACACCAAACTACCTTTCACAGACATACCAAACTACCTTTCACACACATATCAAACTACCGTTCACACACACACACCAAACTACCTTTCACACACACACACCAAACTACCTTTCACACACATACCAAACTACCTTTCACACACACACCAAACTACCTTTCACACACATACCAAACTACCTTTCACACACATACCAAACTACCATTCACACACACACACCAAACTACCTTTCACACACACACCAAACTACCTTTCACACACACACCAAACTACCTTTCACACACACACACCAAACTACCTTTCACACACACACCAAACTACCTTTCACACACATACCAAACTACCTTTCACACACACCAAACTACCTTTCACACACACACACCAAACTACCTTTCACACACACACACCAAACTACCTTTCACACACATACCAAACTACCTTTCACACACACACCAAACTACCTTTCACACACACCCCAAACTACCTTTCACACACACACATCAAACTACCTTTCACACACATACTAAACTACCTTTCACACACATACCAAACTACCTTTCACACACACACACCAAACTACCTTTCACACACACACCAAACTACCTTTCACACACACATCAAAACTACCTTTCACACACACACCATACTACCTTTCACACACATACCAAACTACCTTTCACACACATACCAAACTACCGATCACACACACACCAAACTAGCTTTCACACACACACACCAAACTAGCTTTCACACACATACCAAACTAGCTTTCACACACATACCAAACTACCGTTCACACACACACATCAAACTACATTTCACACACACATATCAACTACCTTTCACACACATACCAAACTACCTTTCACACACACACCAAACTACCTTTCACACACATACTAAACTACCTTTCACACACATACCAAACTACCTTTCACACACATACCAAACTACCTTTCACACACATACCAAACTACCTTTCACACACATACCAAACTACCTTTCACACACACACACCAAACTACCTTTCACACACATACCAAACTACCTTTCACACACACACCAAACTACCTTTCACACACACACCAAACTACCTTTCACACACATACCAAACTACCTTTCACACACATACCAAACTACCTTTCACACACACACACACCAAACTACCTTTCACACACACACACACACCAAACTACCTTTCACACACACCAAACTACCTTTCACACACACACCAAACTACCTTTCACACACACCAAAACTACCTTTCACACACATACCAAACTACCTTTCACACACACATACCAAACTACCTTTCACACAGACACCAAACTACCTTTCACACACACACCAAACTACCTTTCACACACATACCAAACTACCTTTCACACACACACACCAAACTACCTTTCACACACATACTAAACTACCTTTCACACACATACCAAACTACCTTTCACACACATACTAAACTACCTTTCACACACATACCAAACTACCTTTCACACACATACAAATTCAATAAAAATCTTTAATGCAAATACAAAATAAATATCATTTTTAATTAAGCAGGGTGCTGTAGGAGTGTAGTCTTTTCCGATCCTATATACATCTATTTAAGAGGGAATTCCACTTTGTCTGAATAACGAAATGGTAAGAAAAAAACAAGTAATTCCAAGTGGTTTAATGTCATGTGCTTCGTTCTAGAGTCCGAATTGTTATGAACTGTAATAACTTTAATAACTGTCACTGTAATTGTAATAAGTGTGATCTTTCGAAACATACAAAACAAATATCATTTTCTCAGGATTGCATATGTCTTTAATCTGGCCTTTAGAGGCACTTGCATATCACTGCTATCAGAAGAAAACCTTGAATGTCAATTTTTGTCGTTTTTCTGTTTTTGACATAACCTTTTGAAAAAGCCTGTTGTCCTTTATGTTGTGTGTAAATTTCATGATGAATGGACCAACAGAAACGGACCAAAATGACTTGGGAAAATGTCTGGTTCCATTGACTTACATTAAAGGTAACGTATGTTTTTTCCTTCTCCTGTAAAGTTACTATTTTGGAGAAGGTTTTCTTCCGTCCTCTCCTTGGATCACCACCTTATCATGGTGGAGGGGTTTGCGTGCTTGAATGATCTTAGGAGCTATGTTGTCTGGAGCAAAAGCTCCTGGTAGGGTCTCCCATGGCAAACTGGTCCTAGGTGACAGGTCAGACAAAGTGTGATCCATAATAACCCCTATGAAGACACAAAAACAGGACTTGTGTACCCTGCCCGGAACAGGGTTACCGGGGCCCCACCCTGGAGCCAGGCCTGGGGGAGGGGCTCGCCAGCGAGCGTCTGGTGGCTGGGCATTTACTCATGGTGCCCGGCCGGGCCCAGCCCGAAGGAGTTACATGAGTCCCCCCTCCCATCGACCCACCACCAATGGGAGGGGCAGTAGTAGGGGTTTGGTGCGTTGTGGATCGGGCAGTGCCCGAAGGCGTGGGCCTTGGTGTTCTGATCCTCGGTTGCTGAAACTGGCTTTTGGAACTTGGAACGTTACCTCACTGGCGGGGAAGGAGCCT
This sequence comes from Pygocentrus nattereri, assembly GCF_015220715.1. Lineage (NCBI taxonomy): Eukaryota > Metazoa > Chordata > Actinopteri > Characiformes > Serrasalmidae > Pygocentrus > Pygocentrus nattereri. The sequence continues at coordinate 6,041,304 of NC_051239.1, forward strand.
GAGTTGGTGCGCGAGGTTGAGAGATACCGGCTAGATATAGTCGGGCTCACCTCAACACACAGCTTGGGCTCTGGGTCCAATCTCCTTGAGAGGGGCTGGACTTTATTCTTTTCTGGAGTTGCCCATGGTGAGAGGCGGCGGGCAGGTGTGGGCTTTCTCATAGCCCCTCGACTCGGTGCCTGTATGTTGGGGTTTTCTCCGGTGGACGAGAGGGTAGCTTCCCTACGCCTTCGGGTTGGGGAACGGGTCCTGACTGTTGTCTGTGCTTATGCACCGAACAGCAGTTCAGAGTACCCAGCCTTCTTAGAGTCCATGGGAAGGGTGCTTGAAAGTGCTCCTCCTGGAGACTCTATTGTCCTACTGGGGGACTTCAACGCTCACGTGGTCAATGACAGTGAGACCTGGAGGGGTGTGATTGGGAGGAATGGCCTCTCTGATCTGAACCCGAGTGGTGTTCAGTTTTTGGACTTCTGCGCAAACCACAGTTTGTCCATCACGAACACCATGTTTGAACACAAGGATGTCCATAAGTGCACATGGCACCAGGACACACTAGGCCGCAGTTCAATGATTGACTTTGTAGTCGTGTCGTCGGACTTGCGGCCATGTGTTTTGGACACTCGTGTAAAGAGAGGAGCTGAGCTGTCAACTGATCACCACCTGGTGGTGAGTTGGATCAGGTGGTGGGGGAAGATGCCGGTCAGACCAGGCAAGCCCAAACGCATAGTGAGGGTTTGCTGGGAACGTCTAGCAGAAGAACCTGTCAGAGTGATCTTCAACTCACACCTCCGTCAGAACTTTGACCAGATATCGGGGGAGGTGGGGGACATTGACTCAGAATGGGCCATGTTCCGTTCCTCCATTGCTGAAGTGGCTGACTGTAGCTGTGGCCGTAAGGTAGTTGGTGCCTGTCGGGGCGGTAATCCTCGAACCCGGTGGTGGACACCCCAGGTGAGAGATGCCGTCAAGCTGAAGAAGGAGTCCTACCGGGCATGGTTGGCCTGTGGGACACCAGAGGCAGCTGGCAGGTATCGACAGGCCAAGCGATCTGCGGCTTCAGTTGTCGCCAAGGCAAAAACCCGTGTATGGGAGGAGTTTGGTGAGGCCTTGGAAACTGACTTTAAGTCGGCTCCGAAAAGATTCTGGCAAACCGTCAGGCGACTCAGAAGGGGAAAGCAGTGTGCCACTAGCACTGTATATAGTGGAGATGGTGTGCTGCTGACTTCGACAGAAGACGTCATTGGGCGGTGGAAGGAATACTTTGAGGACCTTCTCAATCCCACCAACACGTTCTCCAGTGAGGAGGCTGAGTCTGGGGACATGGGAATAGGCTTGTCCATTACTGAGGCCGAAGTCGCTAAGGTAGTTAAGAAGCTCCTTGGTGGCAAGGCTCCAGGGGTGGATGAGATCCGCCCTGAGTTCCTCAAGGCTCTGGATGTTGTGGGGCTGTCTTGGCTGACACGCCTTTTCAACATTGCGTGGACATCGGGGGCGGTGCCACTGGATTGGCAGACTGGGGTGGTGGTGCCTCTTTTTAAAAAAGGGGACCGGAGGGTGTGTTCCAACTACAGGGGAATCACACTCCTCAGCCTCCCTGGCAAGGTCTATGCAGGGGTACTGGAGAAGAGAGTCCGGCTTATAGTCGAACCTCGGATCCAGGAGGAACAGTGCGGGTTCCGCCCTGGTCGTGGAACACTGGACCAACTCTTCACCCTCTCCAGGATTCTGGAGGGTTCATGGGAGTTTGCCCAACCAGTCCACATGTGCTTTGTGGATCTGGAGAAGGCATTCGACTGTGTTCCCCGGGGTATTCTGTGGGAGGTGCTTCGGGCGTACGGGGTACATGGCTCTTTGCTACGAGCCATTCAGGCCCTGTACAAACAAAGCTGGAGTTTGGTTCGCATAGCCGGCAGTAAGTCAGACTCGTTCCCAGTGAGAGTTGGACTCCGTCAGGGCTGCCCTTTGTCACCGATTCTATTCATAATTTTTATGGATAGAATTTCTAGGCGCAGTCAAGGGATGGAGGGTGTCCGGTTTGGTGACCTCAGGGTCACATCGCTGCTGTTTGCAGATGATGTGGTCCCATTGGGGACATCAGGCTGCGAACTTCAGCTTTCGCTGGATCGGTTTGCAGCCGAGTGTGAAGCGGCTGGGATGAGAATCAGTACCTCTAAATCCGAGACCATGGTTCTCAGGCGGAAAAGGGTGGAGAGCCCTCTCTGGGTCGGGGATAGGCTCTTGCCTCAAGTGGAGGAGTTTAAGTATCTCGGGGTCTTGTTCACGAGTGATGGTACAAGGGAGCGGGAGATTGACAGGCGGATTGGTGCTGGGTCAGCAGTGATGCGGGCTCTTTACCGGTCTGTTGTGGTAAAGAAAGAGCTGAGCCATAAGGCAAGGCTCTCGATTTACCGGTCGATCTACGTTCCCACCCTCACCTATGGTCATGAGCTTTGGGTAATGACCGAAAGAATAAGATCGCGAATACAAGCGGCTGAAATGAGTTTCCTCCGCAGGGTGGCTGGACTCTCCCTTAGAGATAGGGTGAGAAGTTCAGTCATCCGGGAGGGACTCGGAGTAGAGCCGCTGCTTCTTCACGTCGAGAGGAGCCAGCTGAGGTGGTTCGGGCATCTGGTTAGGATGCCTCCTGGACGCCTCCCTCGGGAGGTGTCACAGGCGAGTCCACCTGGGAGGAGACCCCGGGGAAGACCCAGGACACGCTGGCGCGACTATATCGCCCAGCTGGCCTGGGAGCGCCTCGGAATCCCCCTTGGAGAGCTGGCGGAAGTGGCTGGGGAAAGGGAGGTCTGGGCTTCATTGCTTAGGATGCTGCCCCCGCGACCCGAACCCCGGACAAGTGGAAGATAATGGATGGATGGATGGATGGGTTTTCTTCCGTCGACAGCGATATGACATGATGTCCATATGTTTCATAATAAAATGCTCCGTTATCTTTGTCGCTACTTTGCAAACCCGCTATAGCAACTTCAGCAGCTGTAAACTTTCTGCACACCATTTTACATGTGCCTCCAAAGTCAAGCGAAGTGACGATCTTAATCATTAATTTATACAATTATTACAGCTAAAAAACCAACATCAATATGTAGAACAGATTCATGCAGATATAAAAAAATGCACATCCATCTTTTTCAAAAAATTGCGCTTTTATTTCATTTAGGATGAATTTTAAAATGTGGATAACTGAAAAACTAAACTGACACAAAAGAAGGCTGCTGAGCGACTTTACGATACAGGTGAGATGTTGACACTCACCCGACTAGATGGTCACACATGCAGTCCTAAGTGACATTTTCACTGTCTACTGAGGGGTCAGTCACTGGCTGTCATCTGAGTTAATCTGCTTGACCTCTGTGTGTCAGTAACAGAAGAGAAAGCATTAAAAACTCTATTAATAACGCGTCCCAGTGCACTAAGCTCTGTAGCCTGGATGCTACAAAGAATGAATGACCTTCATTCCTCAAACTGCTGATAACTTCCTGTTCAATACTTCATGTCAATGACAGCTTGAAAATCCATCTGTTCAGCAGCACTCTTAGCCATTAAGATTTTATCAGATGAGTTATTCTGTGGGTCCAGTGCTATCAGACCGCACTGAGCCAGACTAGAAACACTGAAAAAGTGCTGCATTGAATTTACTTAATTTAAACATGTTCATCTTTCCAAATGAATGAAAATGAATGCGTCAGCCCCTTCGTTACGATGTAATTGAACCGAAAAGCAAATGTAATATGAGAAAATGACCGGCTCAAGTAAATTCAATGCATCCTTTTTTTCTGCATAGATGACTGTTGCAGCTGTTGCAACTGGTGTAGGCCATTTGCAATGCTGAGCTGGTCCAGTAATACACCGTGGACGCGTGGAGACAGCGGTTGGGTGGCTGTGATTGCTATTCAGCCTTCCTCCCCTCTCCCCAGCCCTGTCACGGTCCAAGGCGAAACCAAGGTCACCGAATATGCACTGTAAGAAACAACTTACAAGATATTTTCAAAATTCAGCAAGGAGCCTGGGACTCCCTTCCATAAAAACCTTGACCAATACAAACTGGGAATGATTGTGTGGGATTAAGCTGGGGGCTGTAGGAGTGCAGCCTTTTCCAATCCTATATACATTTATAAGAAGGGCAATTCCACTCATTCATCTGCATAATGAAAGGGTTAAGAAGAAAACCAAGTAATTCTGAGTGGTTTAATGTGATGTGCCCTGCTCTTGTGGCCAAACTGTTTCCGAATTGCTCACATCGGGGGTGATAGGGACCAGACGTTTAAAGGGTTTAATGCCCCTGCAGGCTACAGCAAAACAAAACGCCTACGAATCTGAAGGCTGAGCTGTTGTTCATTCATTACAAGCAGGGCAGTCAAAATAGTCAAAATACCCAAAGAAAACGAAATAAAATGTTTGCATTGCAGACACTGTGCGTTTTCATTCACTTAATAATCCGATAACTGTAAGTCAGTAATCCCATCAATGCGTAATCAGATGAGAATGGGAAATCTTCAGATCTACATGAATCAGACAGTAATTGGATGTATGCTTTACAATCAGCCAATAAACTCACAGAAGACGTGATGTATACATAACGTAAAAAAGCTGCAGCTTTTTTTTAAAAAAAACATCGTACCTCTTTATCTGAAAACATGAACATACATCATCTAGAAGATGAAGGATATTTAAATCCTTAATTTCATCAAGAAGGTATTTGGTTTCAGTGTCGCTCCAAAAGTGTTTTGCTGCCTCTCACAGTAACGCTGCTCGCGTATTGTCCGTTCTGTTCTGCACATGTACAGAAATCAGAGTAAGAGTTTACGTGGAAGGAAATCAGAGTAAGAATTTATATGGAAAGAAATCAGAGTAAAAGTTTACATGGAAAGAAATCAGAGTAAGAGATTATATGGAAAGAAATCAGAGTAAGAGTTTATGTGGAAAGAAATCAGAGTAAGAGTTTATGTGGAAAGAAATCAGAGTAAAAGTTTACATGGAAAGAAATCAGAGTAAGAGTTTACAGGGAAAGAAATCAGAGTAAAAGTTTACATGGAAAGAAATCAGAGTAAGAGTTTATGTGGAAAGAAATCAGAGTAAGAGTTTACAGGGAAAGAAATCAGAGTAAGAGTTTACAGGGAAAGAAATCAGTGTAAGAATTTACATGGAAAGAAATCAAAGTAAGAGTGTAACGGTGCAACCTCCAAAAGAAGAGACACCGGGATTTACGCACGGCCAAGTTGGCACTATGGGCGTGGGGTGTGGATACGAGGAGGCGAGACTCCAAGTTCAAGTGCACACGTGCTTATTTTATTACACACAAAAACAAAAGAAAAACTGAATCAAACAGAAATAAAACGAAAGATAAACTTGAGGCTTCGCTGCAAGGCTAATCCTCACCACACAGGTTATTCCCTAGCTGTTACAAGCAGCTAATAGCATCACACCGGGATTAAACCACTCCTCCCACAGGTAGCTGAGAAGACCTGGCTGAAACAACACCGAGCGTTCTTATCGTCGAAGCCCCGCCCCGACTAAACTAATAACTAATTTACATACACACACAAACATATATACATACCCATCTAAACAGCTACTGACTAGTCGTGACTACTATATACATATTACCGGTAAGTATTCATTAATTAACTAATTAATTCCTTTGCAGGTCTTCCCCCTTTAGAACACTGAGGCCCCTTTCCCTCCCTGAAGGTGGATCCGCCCAACAGGGACAAGAAGCCTCGGTCCACTTTACCTCCCATTTGCCCTCATCCCCTTCTACACAGGACATCAAGGTAGGTACATACAACATTCCTATTAATCTCAGTGATGGGCATACACTGCACCATCACAAAGAGTTTACATGGAAAGAAATCAGAGTAAGAGTTTACATCGAAAGAAATCACAGTAAGTTTACACAGAAAGAAATCAGAGCAAGAGTTTACGTGGAAAGAAATCAGAGTAAGAGTTTATGTGGAAAGAAATCAGAGTAAGAGTTTACATGGAAAGAAACCAGAGTAAGACTTTACGTGGAAAGAAATCAGAGTAAGAATTTACATAGAAAGAAATCAGAGTAAGAGTTTACATGGAAAGAAATCAGAGTAAAAGTTTATGGGGAAAGAAATCAGAGTAAGAGTTTACGGGGAAAGAAATCAGAGTAAGAGGTTATATGGAAAGAAATCAGAGTAAGAATTTACATGGAAAGAAATCAGAGTAAGAATTTACAGGGAAATAAATCAGAGTAAATTTACATAGAAAGAAATCAGAGTAAGAGTTTATAAGGAAAGAAATCAGACTAAGAGTTTACATGGAAAGAAATCAGAGTAAGAGTTTACATGGAAAGAAATCAGAGTAAGAGTTTACATTGAAAGAAATCAAAGTAAGAGTTTACGTGGCAAGAAATCAGAGTAAGACTTTACATGGAAAGAAATCAGAGTAAGACTTTACATGGAAAGAAATCAGAGTAAGAGTTTACATGGAAAGAAATCAGAGTAAGAATTTACATGGAAAGAAATCAGAGTAAGAGTTTACATGGAAAGAAATCACAGTAAGTTTACACAGAAAGAAATCAGAGTAAGAGTTTACATGGAAAGAAACCAGAGTAAGAGTTTACATGGAAAGAAATCAGAGTAAGAATTTACATGGAAAGAAATCAGAGTAAGAGTTTACAGGGAAAGAAATCAGAGTAAGAGTTTACATGGAAAGAAACCAGAGTAAGAGTTTACATGGAAAGAAATCAGGGTAAGAATTTACATGGAGAGAAACCAGAGTAAGTGTTTACATGGAAAGAAATCAGAGTAAGTTTACACAGAAAGAAATCAGAGTAAGAGTTTACATGGAAAGAAAGCAGAGTAAGAGTTTACATGGAAAGAAATCACAGTAAGTTTACACAGAAAGAAATCAGAGTAAGAGTTTACATGGAAAGAAATCAGAGTACGAGTTTACATGGAAAGAAATCAGAGTAAAAGTTTATATGGAAAGAAATCAGAGTAAGAGTTTATGGGGAAAGAAATCAGAGCAAGAGTTTACGGGGAAAGAAATCAGAGTAAGAGTTTACATGGAAAGAAATCACAGTAAGTTTACACAGAAAGAAATCAGAGTAAGAATTTACATGGAAAGAAATCAGAGCAAGAGTTTACGTGGAAAGAAATCAGAGTAAGAGTTTACATGGAAAGAAACCAGAGTAAGAGTTTACATGGAAAGAAATCAGAGTAAGAGTTTATGTGGAAAGAAATCAGAGTAAGAGTTTATGTGGAAAGAAATCAGAGTAAGAGTTTATGTGGAAAGAAATCCAGGTAAGAATTTACATGGAAAGAAATCAGAGAAGAGTTTACATGAAAAGAAATCAGAGTGAGAGTTTACATTGAAAGAAATCAGAGTAAGAGTTTATATGGAAAGAAATCAGAGTAAGAGTTTATATGGAAAGAAATCAGAGTAAGAGTTTACACGGAAAGAAATCAGAGTAAGAGTTTACATGGAAAGAAATAAGAGTAATAATTTACATGGAAAGAAATCAGGATAAGAGATTATATGGAAAGAAATCAGAGTAAGAGTTTACATGGAAAGAAATCAGAGTAAGAGTTTATATGGAAAGAAATCAGAGTAAGAGTTTATATGGAAAGAAATCAGAGTAAGAGTTTACACGGAAAGAAATCAGAGTAAGAGTTTACATGGAAAGAAATAAGAGTAAGAATTTACATGGAAAGAAATCAGGATAAGAGTTTATATGGAAAGAAATCAGAGTAAGTGTTTACATGGAAAGAAATCAGAGTAAGAGTTTACATGGAAAGAAATCAGAGTAAGAGTTTATATGGAAAGAAATCAGAGTAAGAGTTTACACGGAAAGAAATCAGAGTAAGAGTTTACATGGAAAGAAATAAGAGTAAGAATTTACATGGAAAGAAATCAGGATAAGAGTTTATATGGAAAGAAATCAGAGTAAGTGTTTACATGGAAAGAAATCAGAGTAAGAGTTTACATGGAAAGAAATCAGAGTAAGAGTTTATATGGAAAGAAATCAGGATAAGAGTTTATATGGAAAGAAATCAGAGTAAGTGTTTACATGGAAAGAAATCAGAGTAAGAGTTTACATGGAAAGAAATCAGAGTAAGAGTTTATATGGAAAGAAATCAGGATAAGAGTTTATATGGAAAGAAATCAGAGTGTTTACATGGAAAGGAATCAAAGTAAGAATTTACATGGAAAGAAATCAGAGTAAGAGTTTATATGGAAAGAAATCAGAGTAAGAGTTTACGTGGAAAGAAATCAGAGTAAGAATTTACATGGAAAGAAATCAGAGTAAAAGTTTGCATGGAAAGAAATCAGGATAAGAGTTTATATGGAAAGAAATCAGAGTAAGTGTTTATGTGGAAAGAAATCAGGGTAAGAATTTACATGGAAAGAAATCAGAGTAAGAGTTTACATGGAAAGAAATAAGAGTAAGAGTTTACATGGAAAGAAATCAGAGTAAGAGTTTACATGGAAAGAAATCAGAGTAAGAATTTACATGGAAAGAAATCAGAGTAAGAGTTTACAGGGAAAGAAATCAGGATAAGAGTTTATATGGAAAGAAATCAGAGTAAGTCATCAGTACCTCCAAATCCGAGGCCATGGTTCTCACGCGGGAAAGGGTGGAGAGCCCTCTCTGGGTCGGGGATGAGCTCTTGCCTCAAGTGGAGGAGTTTAAGTATCTCGGGGTCTTGTTCACGAGTGATGGTACAAGGGAGCGGGAGATTGACAGGCGGATTGGTGCTGGGTCAGCAGTGATGCGGGCTCTTTACCGGTCTGTTGTGGTAAAGAAAGAGCTGAGCCATAAGGCAAGGCTCTCGATTTACTGGTCGATCTATGTTCCCACCCTCACCTATGGTCATGAGCTTTGGGTAATGACCGAAAGAACGAGATCGCGAATACAAGCGGCTGAAATGAGTTTCCTCCGCAGGGTGGCTGGACTCTCCCTTAGAGATAGGGTGAGAAGTTCGGTCATCCGAGAGGGACTCGGAGTAGAGCCGCTGCTTCTTCACGTCGAGAGGAGCCAGTTGAGGTGGTTCGGGCATCTTGTTAGGATGCCTCCTGGACGCCTCCCTTGGGAGGTGTCACAGGCAAGTCCACCGGGGAGGAGACCCCGGGGAAGACCCAGGACACGCTGGCGTGACTATATCGCCCAGCTGGCCTGGGAGCGCCTCGGAATCCCTCCCAGGGAGCTAGTGGAAGTAGCTGGGGAAAGGGAGGTCTGGGCTTCATTGCTCAGGATGCTGCCCCCGCGACCCGAACCCCGGAGAAGCGGAAGATGATGGATGGATGGATGGATGGAAATCAGAGTAAGTGTTTACATGGAAAGAAATCAGAGTAAGAATTTACATAGAAAGAAATCAGAGTAAGATGTTTCGTGGAAAGAAATCAGAGTAAGAGTTTACAGGGAAAGAAATCAGAGTAAGAATTTACATGGAAAGAAATCAGAGTAAGAGTTTACATGGAAAGAAATCACAGTAAGTTTACACAGAAAGAAATCAGAGTAAGAGTTTACATGGAAAGAAACCAGAGTAAGAGTTTACATGGAAAGAAATCAGAGTAAGAATTTACAGGGAAATAAATCAGAGTAAGAGTTTACAGGGAAAGAAATCAGAGCAAGAGTTTACGTGGAAAGAAATGAGAGTAAGAGTTTACATGGAAAGAAACCAGAGTAAGTTTACACAGAAAGAAATCAGAGTAAGAGTTTACATGGAAAGAAAGCAGAGTAAGAGTTTACATGGAAAGAAATCACAGTAAGTTTACACAGAAAGAAATCAGAGTAAGAGTTTACATGGAAAGAAATCAGAGTAAGAGTTTACATGGAAAGAAATCAGAGTAAAAGTTTATATGGAAAGAAATCAGAGTAAAAGTTTACATGGAAAGAAATCAGAGTAAGAGTTTATGGGGAAAGAAATCAGAGCAAGAGTTTACGGGGAAAGAAATCAGAGTAAGAGTTTACATGGAAAGAAATCACAGTAAGTTTACACAGAAAGAAATCAGAGTAAGAATTTACAAGGAAAGAAATCAGAGCAAGAGTTTACGTGGAAAGAAATCAGAGTAAGAGTTTACATGGAAAGAAACCAGAGTAAGAGTTTACATGGAAAGAAATCAGAGTAAGAGTTTATGTGGAAAGAAATCAGAGTAAGAGTTTATGTGGAAAGAAATCCAGGTAAGAATTTACATGGAAAGAAATCAGAGAAGAGTTTACATGAAAAGAAATCAGAGTGAGAGTTTATATGGAAAGAAATCAGAGTAAGAGTTTATATGGAAAGAAATCAGAGTAAGAGTTTACATGGAAAGAAATAAGAGTAAGAATTTACATGGAAAGAAATCAGGATAAGAGTTTATATGGAAAGAAATCAGAGTAAGTGTTTACATGGAAAGAAATCAGAGTAAGAGTTTACATGGAAAGAAATCAGAGTAAGAGTTTATATGGAAAGAAATCCGGATAAGTGTTTATATGGAAAGAAATCAGAGTAAGAGTTTACATGGAAAGAAATCAGAGTAAGAGTTTATATGGAAAGAAATCAGAGTAAGAGTTTATATGGAAAGAAATCAGAGTAAGAGTTTACACGGAAAGAAATCAGAGTAAGAGTTTACATGGAAAGAAATAAGAGTAAGAATTTACATGGAAAGAAATCAGGATAAGAGTTTATATGGAAAGAAATCAGAGTAAGTGTTTACATGGAAAGAAATCAGAGTAAGAGTTTACATGGAAAGAAATCAGAGTAAGAGTTTATATGGAAAGAAATCAGAGTAAGAGTTTATATGAAAAAGAAATCAGAGTAAGAGTTTACACGGAAAGAAATCAGAGTAAGAGTTTACATGGAAAGAAATAAGAGTAAGAATTTACATGGAAAGAAATCAGGATAAGAGTTTATATGGGAAGAAATCAGAGTAAGTGTTTACATGGAAAGAAATCAGAGTAAGAGTTTACATGGAAAGAAATCAGAGTAAGAGTTTATATGGAAAGAAATCAGGATAAGAGTTTATATGGAAAGAAATCAGAGTGTTTACATGGAAAGGAATCAAAGTAAGAATTTACATGGAAAGAAATCAGAGTAAGAGTTTATATGGAAAGAAATCAGAGTAAGAGTTTACGTGGAAAGAAATCAGAGTAAGAATTTACATGGAAAGAAATCAGAGTAAAAGTTTGCATGGAAAGAAATCAGGATAAGAGTTTATATGGAAAGAAATCAGAGTAAGTGTTTATGTGGAAAGAAATCAGGGTAAGAATTTACATGGAAAGAAATCAGAGTAAGAGTTTACATGGAAAGAAATCAGAGTAAGAATTTACATGGAAAGAAATCAGAGTAAGAGTTTACATGGAAAGAAATCAGAGTAAGAATTTACATGGAAAGAAATCAGAGTAAGAGTTTACAGGGAAAGAAATCAGGATAAGAGTTTATATGGAAAGAAATCAGAGTAAGTGTTTACATGGAAAGAAATCAGAGTAAGAATTTACATAGAAAAAAATCAGAGTAAGCGTTTACGTGGAAAGAAATCAGGATAAGAGTTTACATGGAAAGAAATCAGAGTAAGAGTTTACGTGGACAGAAATCAGAGTAAAAGTTTACGTGGAAAGAAATCCAGCTCTGTTTATCACATTGCTCAATCAGATCTCTAGATCAGAGCTAATGTTATTAACGAGATAGTTCGGTTCTAGAAAAACTTACACAGTCAGTGATGGTGATAGGAACCAGACATCCACCTCTAAAAGCTCCCTCACAGAAAGCTAACGTTATTATATGAGATAGTTCTGAATGCTGCCTGATGTCTGAGACAGTTTTGTATGTAATGTTATGGCTTAAAATGTAACTGAATGCATTTATTTGAACTCATTCACGGTGGAGGGGTTCTTGCAGGGTATTGTGGGGCAAAATAGTCCCCAAAGGAAGATTGTTTTGTCAGATTTATCAATGTTTTACCATCATTAAGTTTACATATAATACACTGGTAAATAAAACGGCTGTGTTGTAGACATTATGACCCCTGGGGTTCTTATCACCACTACTGTAGAGTAATCAGAGCCAGTCAGTTTCTCTACAATGAACCATTTCACATAAACCACTTTGTTTGCATCACAGCCATTGAATTTTGATTTTTTTGAAAATTTGACAGAATTCCCCTTTAATATCCAATCAGTTTAGTTGGATTATTCTTCAAAACGAATGGGCCGAGACAGCACGGCGTGATAATGGATATTATAATGAGCATAATTTGTAAATTTTGAAAAATCTAAAGGGTAAGTGACAAAATGACAGCACATCTCTCCCTCTCTCTTTCCATCTCCCTCCTCCCTCTTGCTCTTTCGCTCTCTTATCTTCCTCCGCCCCTCTTCTCTCTCAATCCCCCCCCCCTTCATTCTCCCTCTCTCTCCCTCCTCTCTTTACTCTCACACTCTCTCTCTCTTTCTCTCCCCCTCTCTTTACTCTCTCTCCTGTGTGGAGAGAGGCTCAGTGCTTGGGCATTCTTTCCCTTGCTCTCTTTCGCTCCCTTCGCCGGAGCTGAGTGAACATAGCTCTGGTCCTTCTACTGGGAATCCACAGGGATTTTTCTGCTCTGTCCTTCAGGAGGGTTTCCTCACAGCCAGCGGCAAAATGCAGGTGAGCCACGGCTTTTCCTTCACAAGCTTCTTCCTCACCTGTGAGAGGAATAAACGGCACAACTTTCTTTCAAAAAGACACAAACACATCAGCATGAATGAGGTTCAGCACCTATAAACTACAATGCTACAAATACTGTATTGACATTATGACTTAATAACAGCCTTAAAGTTAAAAATCTTTATTGTTTTATGTAAAAAATGTTTGTTTTTTTCTGTAAAATGCAGTTTAGTAGATCCCTTGCACCTTTAACCCTGCTCACCTCATTCACACCATCAGCTGCTTGTGTTTTCATTTACTGGACGATACAGAGAGAGAGAGAGAGAGAGAGAGAGAGAGAGAGAGAGAGAGAGAGAGAGAGAGAGAGAGAGAGAGAGAGAGAGAGAGATAGAGAGAGAGGGAGAGAGTTAGAGAGGGAGAGAGATAGAGATGGAGAGATGGAGAGGGAGAGAGATAGAGATGGAGAGAGAGAGAGATAGAGGGGGAGATGGAGAGAGAGAGATAGAGAGGGAGAGCTAGAGAGGGAAAGAGAGAGAGAGAAAGAGATAGAGAGCGATAGGTAGAGAGAGATACAGGGGGAGAGAGCGAGAGAGACAGAGAGAGAGAGCGCGAGAGATAGTGAGAGATGGAGAGAGAGAGAGATAGAGATAGATAGAGAGAGATAAATAGATGGAGAGAGGGAGAGAGAGAGAAAGAGATAGAGATAGGTAGAGAGAGATACAGGGGGAGAGAGAGAGAGAGCGAGAGAGAGATAGTGAGGGATGGAGAGAGAGATAGAGATAGATAGAGAGAGAGGGAGAGTTAGATAGATAGAGAGAGAGAGGGAGAGATAAATAGATGGAGAGAGGGAGAGAGAGAGAGAGAGAAAGAGCTAGAGAGAGAGAGATAGGTAGAGAGAGATACAGGGGGAGAGAGAGAGAGATGGAGAGAGAGAGATAGAGATAGATAGAGAGGGAGAGATAGAGAGGGAGAAAGAGAGAGGGAGAGAGAGCGAGAGAGAGATAGAGAGAGGGATAGATAGATGGAGAGAGAGGGGGAGAGATAGAGATAGAGATGGAGAGAGAGAGAGAAAGAGATAGAGAGGGGGAGAGAGAGAGGAGCAGTTTGGACACATGCTGTTAGAGACCATGGAATTGATTATTTCATTCCTCAAAACTAAATATCACACAGTAACCATGAAAATAATGCAGGTGCCCGGCGCTGCAGGGTAACTGATATCGCTGCCTCACCAAAACTCATCTCGGATTCAGAAACGCTCCCCTCTCCGCACTTTTAGTCTCAAATGCCTGAGTGCCGCGTTAAAAACGCAGTGAAATATTAACGTTTTCATCTTCACCGAAGCATGAACTGCTCGCACACGGTTTCACTGCAGAGCAGACACCTAAACGTGTGGCTTATGGTGAACTAACTTGTCAGAAAACGAAGATAAAGAAGTTAGCAAGAACCGCTAGCCTGTTGATGAGGAGCCGTTATGCTAGCTGAAGGGGAACTCCACCGATTTTTGTTCGGAAATTCAACACTCTTCAATGTTAAAGACGTAAATAAAGTCATTTAGTGCGGTTTGGTCTGAAATGCGCTTTCTGACTCAGACTTGTTCCTCATCCTTATTGTTCCTCATCTCACTGTGAGGCAAAATAGTCCCCAAAGAAAGAGTGTTTTGTCAGATTTATCAGTATTTTACCATCATCGATTTTACATATAAGACACAGGTAAATAAAACGGCTGCGTTGTAGACGTTACGGCCTAATCCTCGTCCTATTACCACCACTGTAAAGAAATCAGAGCCTGCGAGTTTCACTACAATGAACCAATTCACATCAAACCATTTTGTGTGACTCTTACATGTCAAGGACTAAATTATTCATAAATTTTGGAAAATCGGTGGAGTTCCCCTTTAAGATGCTTCACAGTTAGCGATTCGGACAGAGGAGCCGTTAACAGCCACAAAGCCCTGAGACTGAAATTGACATGGGGTGTTTTGCTCTTTCTGTAATATCACAATAAAAAATATTTCTTTCCCGCTTTGACATCATGTTTCCGTACTGAGCTCCTTTATGGACGACTTTTTTGCGAAGTTACATAATTTGTTCGTAACCGTCACTCAGCATCAATGTTCGAGTCCGACTCGTTAAAGAATCGACTATTTTGAACTTGTTCCTTTCAATGCATCCATAGAACCGGTTCAGAATTCGATTTGAATCAATTTTAGTGTGTACACAGGCTGATGAAAAGCTGAACTGGACGTTTGGTTATTTAAACAGGCCGTTCTAACCTGGGTAAATCCCATCTGTTGTTTTAAATCTGTTTTAAGCCATTTTGTGTTTAATAATATGGCTTTCAGTCTGCAGAAGGTGCAATGGATCAAAAACACCTTGAAATAAGACAAGTTTTAAAAAAAAAGCAGTAAAGGATGTGATAGAGCTGGGCAATATGACAGTATTTATCATCATTGTGATAAATTACATCAGAACAAGCATGCTGTGGATATCATCAGTACTTAAAAAACATTTCCCAACTGCATTTTTTTATATAGTATTTTATACCTTATAGTACAAGGTAGCACTACTTTGTCTGTTCCAATTTATCAGATGTCAGAAAAAAAAATGACCTGTATAAAAGCTTCAAGCATCATGATGTTACATTTTTGCCGGATCGCTCACCTCTACACTGTTAGAAACAGGTACCACGCAGGTACATGATTCATTCATCAAGGTGCAAACAATGTAAGTGTACCCTCAAAGGTGCAACAGCAGTTTTAAGGCACAACTGTGTACCTTAAGTAAGTTTTTCCTGGTGGAAAAGTTTTTATCTTTTTATAAACTACTGCTTTAAAACAGAACAGTAGAATGAAAGCCTGGAGGCGAGGCAGGGTGTGTGGAGTCAGTACAATTTAGAAAAAATACTATCAATGGATTCTGGTTCAGTTATGTTCCCTGACTAAAGGTACTGAGATGTACCCCTGAGGGGACCACCACAGTGACAAAAAGGCTACTGCCCCAGTGGCAGTGTTGTACCTTTTTTTCCGAGAGTGTAGGATGTGGCTCAGTTGAAGTGAGGTGAACAGTGTTGACATGACATGCCCGCAGATAGAGTCATATAAGAAGCTTATGCCGTCAGTGATTTTGATTCGAATGTGATTTTTTTGTTCTCTTTTGCTGCGTATGAACCCATAATCCCTTTGTGTTGCAGCTCTAATGACCTGCACAGATATTTTTCCGTTTCAACAAAATTCCAGCTGAGTTTATATTATAGGGTCCATTACTTAGCAAGCTGCACACTGTGTCCCCACTGTTTTTGTTGACGACTGCCCCTGATTGGGCGCCTTCAGGGTTGATTTGCATAACGCCGCAGTGTGGTTGATGTTATGATGTTGATTTGATTGTGGTTGTAGTTCCGCCAGGCAGGCCGTTGCATTAGTCTAGTACATTTCTGCATAAGACATTTGGTTTCAGCTTTTCATGGTTCTCAAATGATTGTGGTCAGTTTTTTGTGAAATGTGGGAGCTAAAGTATGATGTTACATGAACATTACCTCCCCTCAGCCTCTGTGGGGAATAGAAATGCATCCGTCTTTGGGTAGAAATGGTCTCATACAATAAAGCAAACTAGCAAGCAAGCAAAGTTTATTTATATAGCATTTTTGCAACAGGTGTTGTCACAAAGCAGCTTTACAAAACAATCAGTATTACAGAAAGAAAAGAAAAGAAAATCCGGGTCTGAACCCCCATGAGCGTCGCCAGGGGCGACAGTGGCAAGGAAAAACTCCCTAAGAGCAAGAGGAAGAAACCTTGAGAGGAACCAAGACTCAGAAGGGGAACCCATCCTCCTCTGGTCCACACCGGATAGCAAACATTGTTAGTATAAAGTATTATAGAACAAAGTGGGAAAAACAGGTGGGGCAGTGGTTAATTTGATTAGTTTATGAATATGTAGTGGCAGCAGCAGCATCTGAGGGTGACAACTGCACAGCGTACAGCAAGAAGCTCAGTGGTGGTCCAGAAGGCTGGCGAGCATTGGGCGCTCGATCAAGGCAGAAGAGGCAGCAGCATCAGATGCACAGGGTAGGCAGTTATTCAACTCAGCAAAGAAAGGAAAGAAAAACACACAGAGGTAGAGTCTAGATCTGACAGGCAAGACTAATTTCCATAGGCTTGACTATACAAGTAGGTTTTTAGCCTAGACCTAAGGACTGAGGCTGTGTCTGAGTCCCGAACATTAACAGGAAGATTATTCCAGAGCTGGGGGGCTTTGTATGAGAAAGCTCTCCCCCCTGATGTAGTTTTATAAATTCTAGGTACCAGTAGTAAACCAGCACCTTGTGATCTAAGTAAGTCGCTTTGGATAAAAACGTCTGCTAAATGTAATGTAATAATAATATTAATAATAATAATAAAAAGTAGGCGTGATGGTTCATAGTAGGAGAGAAGTTCACTCAGGTACTGAGGGGCGAGTCTGTTTAGAGCGTTATAGGTCAGTAATACCTAACGCAGGCAGCAAAGCACTTCAGCATAAAATGTTATGTTGTTAGTCTTATAGCTAGTGTTCTGGCTGTGCTAGCATCTCCATAGATGAAGAGCTCATTGACTTAAAATGTCATAAGATGCCACCTCGCCACTTTGCCAAATTTCTGCCTTGCTAGATTTGTGTTGGTCAGCTGTAAGTGGTACAGTCTCACAAAGTGGAGTCATCGAGTGCTGAAGCGCCTAGTGTCTAAAATGACTTGTCCTCTTTTGCATAACTCACTACAGAGTTCAAAAACTGCCTCTGAAAGCATTACCAGCACAAGAACTGTGTGTCAGGAGCTTCATGAAATGGGTTTCCATGGCCAAGCAGCTGCTGACAAGCCCAAGATCACTTTGCACAATGCCAAGCATTGGTTGGAGTGATGTAAAGCACGTCACCACTGTGCTCTGGAGCAGCGGAAATGGGTTCTCTGGAGTGTTAAATCATGCTGAACAATCTGGCAGTCTGATGGACAAATCTGGGTTTGGTCAATGCCAGGAGAACGCATAGTGCCAACAATAAAGTTTGGTGGAGGAGGGATAATGAGCTGGGGCTGTTTTTAAGAGTTTGGGCCCTTTAGTTCCAGTGAAGTGTAATATTAATGCTACAGCATATAAAGACATTTTAGACAATTATATGCTTCCAACTTTCTGGAAGTGGTTTGGGGAAATGCCTTTCCTGTTCCAGCATGACTGAACCCTTGTGCACAGGAGCTCCTGTGGCCTGCACAGAGCCCTGACTTCAACCCCACTGAACACCTTTGGGATGAATTGGAACATCAACTGAAAGCCATGTCTTGGTGTCTGACCTCACAAATGCTCTGTTGACTGAATGGGCACAAATTTCCACAGACACACTCCAAAATCTTGAGGAAGGCATTTGTAGAAGAGTGGAGGCTGTTTTAGCCACAAAGGTGAGCCAACTCTGTATTAATGCTCATGGTTTTGGAATGGGACAACCAAGAAGCTCATAAAGGTGTGATTGTCAGGTGTCCCTATACTTTTGGCCATATAGTGTGGCCAATAGTTGCAGCACTTTTTCTATACCAATGTGCATGAAACATTGTCACAAAACACAATCACATCATTCTGTCATCTTCAAAAACAAAGTTGCTTTGTTTTTTCCAATTTTATTCTTTCTAGTTATTGTAATTAATACACTATAGAGTTTGGTCAGTAGGTGGAGCAGTGGACTATGAGCACAGCCATTGGCTCAAGAGCCTCTGAATGCTGTCATTGTATTGGTTCCCTACCGAAACTCTGCATGATATAGGGTGTGTGTCAGGTAAACAGTATGTAAATGAGATGCTGGTAGACTGGCGCTTGATTTCACGCGCTCAAGCTGATTCATTAACTCAAACCTCCGCTGGTTTCTAAAAGCTTCATGAGGCAGATGCATCAAATCTGCACACTTTTAATGCAACTTTGATGAATAAGGGGTCACAATATGTAAATCAGGGGTCATCATTTCCAGCTGACTACCCTGCTGTAGACTAATATGACCCTTACTAACATTGTGTTTACTTGTCTGTGGGGGCCTTTGGATGAATTGTGTAGACCTCCTTGTGTAGCGACGTACATTCCTCACGTTCCTAAGTTGATGTTTAGAAAAGGCTCAGAGAATTTGTCCTTGTCAGCTGTGGAGTAACTGGCTGGATTAAACACTGTCTTTGCTTTTGATGAGTGCTCATTCCCTGCAGGGAGCTACTTTATGTCTTGCATTGAGAGCTTTGATCTAATATATGAACACTAGATAGGCTATTCCCTCAGTAATGAAGTCTACTGATTCTGCACCAGCGATAATACATAATGCAGGCCCGAGACGCAGATTGTAAATGTTTGCAAATCTCTAGGCGCAGCAGCAATAACGCAACTTAACTTGAGGCACTCTGGTAATGTATTTTATTCAGGCCTTCAGCAAATGGCCCATTTAAAAAAAAAAAAGATATGATTATTCCTCAATTAATGACTCATCACATTCCTCACAGTTTTGGATTTTATGGGCTCAAAGGTCAGTTTGAAAGTGGAATTTCACAACAACTTCAGCCATTTGTGTTCTGTGAAATAATGAGTGTGATGGAGTTTGGATAGTGTAGCTTCAGGTGCATGCACTGTGAATGTATTTGTCGACACCTGCGAAGCCAGCATTTCTTCTGAAGTCAAGGATTTTAATTGGGAGTTTGTCCCTGTTTGCTGCAGTAACAGTCTCTACTCTTTACACTAAATCTTGGAACATTGTTGGGATGAATTTGCTTGCATTCAGCCACAAGAGCAGGAGTGAGGTCAGGTTCTGATGTTGGATTATCAGTTCAAGTCCAAACCAGAAGTACTGGATGGAGCTCCACTACTCCAGAGAACACAAACCCACAGCTCCACAGCCCTTTATAGCCCTGTAACTGGTGCTTGGTCAGTGTAGGCTGCTACACAGCATCCCATTCTATTGGTCTGTGCTTTTCTATGGAGATTATACAAGCTGTATGTGCTTGTGTTGAACAGCTGTGTCAGCAATGGGTGCAGTTGGAAGGGCTGTCTGGATACGTTGGGCACATTGTGTAATTGTTAATTGACTGAGTGAGTGATTCATTCACTTGATTCCAAATGAGAGTTTGCACTAAATTGAGTAGAATTATCTTAGATTACAATTTTCACAAGTAGCATTAGACTAAATATCCACAGGGGCTAGTCTTTGGCTTATTTACCAGAGGAGATAACAATCCTATTTGAATCTTCTCGAGATCTGTGGGTGTTGTGTACTTCACATACTGTACATTGCTGGGTTGGCCTGGGTTGTCTTCAATAAGATGGTAGTATGAGGGAAGACTGATTGAGAACTTGGGGTGGAGATCTTTGCAGGCTCTGCCTGTATCTAGAAGGCCAGATCCTCCTCATAGCTGTAGCAGGACTGATGACTGAGGAACAGGGAGGAGACTGGGTGGCAGTGCGGATTGCAAGCTCTTCATCATGGGAACAGAAGCTGAGGATGTGACTTTATAGGGCGTTAGATTAGAAGAAGGAGGGGCTTCGGCATGCCCCGCCCCCAAGACTTCAGTTATAACATAACTACATTTAAAACAAGCATGAGTTGCCATCTGGGTGGTCAGCTGCCTATAATCAGGCCCCTCGGTCTTCAGGCCACAGATTTTAACAAGTAAAGGCTTCTCAGCCTGGATGTACAGTACCAGGCAAACCTTTAACAGGTACTGTATCACTTCACATATTTGAAGATTCATTATTCATTAACTTTATCAAAGCTTCTTCTCACTTACTTAGAATTCACAAAAATGGTTCTGTAAAGAACCATCAGTTGAAAGGTTCTTTAGAAAACCAGTAGTTCTTCAATGGCAGGGTTGCCCAAAATGGGTTCCATGGACCAAAGCTGACCTGCAAGGATGTTTGATTTAGCCCCCAAGAAAGTTGCCTTAACTCTCACTCCCTCTGCCAATGAGCCTCTGAATACTGTCATTTTATTAGTTCCCTACTGAAACTCTGCATGAAATAGGGTGTGTGTCAGGTAAACAATATGTAAATGAGATGCTGGTAGGCCGGCGCTTGATTTCACGCACTCAAGCTGATTCATCAACTCAAAAATCCACTTGTTTCCGAAAGCTCCATGAAACTTTATGAAAGCTTCTTCTCACTTACACATTGTATTCACAAAAATGGTTCTATAAAAACCATCAATTGAAAGGTTCTTTAGAAAACTAATAGTTCTTCAATGGCAGGGTTGCCCAAAATGGGGCCCATGGGCCAAAGCTGGCTTGCAAGGATGTTTGATTCAGCCCACAAGAAAGTTGCCTTACCTCTCACTCCCTCTGCCAGTGAGAGAACATGTTTTTATCACTTCTGATTTTTTATTACTTTATTTTTCACCTCCTTGCTAGTAGCTAACGAAAAGGTAAAAAGAAAGATTTTAAATGAACATCAATAATTTTGAGACAAATGGACTTATTAGCATTTATAATCACTCCAGATGGTTTTCCTGATGCATTTAAACTGCGACGGGAAACTATCAGACACTAAAAAGTTACGAAGCTGAAGTTGCTTCCCCTTCAGCTGCTTCTCATTCTAATTCTCCAGTTCCACCTTAAACTGTGCAGCAGTTACATTCTGCTGCCTTAGGCACCATTTAAGGTGGAACCGCAGAATTTGAACAAGAAGCTGGCGAATGAGAAGCGACTTTAGCCTCATAAAAAGTCAAACGTTGAGAGACATTTTACAAGAAACTTCTACTTTCCTGCCAGAGATGTGAGAAAGGCGGCGATAGCTTAGCTAAAGCTTAAAGCAGAGCAAAGTAATTCTGTGTTTTCATTTATGTTATATTTTTTAGCCTATATTAGTACATCAGCACATACTGAGACACATTTACAGCCAAGATGGTAAAATGGTCGTGACTCCCCAGGTGGTTTGATTTTGGTAGAAAGGACAAAATGCTTCTTCTTACCATTTAGATATAAGCTCATGCAGCGTAACAGGCAGTGAGACACTGACAATTTAGAGACGACTGGTGTGGAGAACATCACAGAATTTAAAGCCTAGCCTTTTTATGTAAAGACGTTTGGGCACCCCTGTTCTGTGGCATCACTCCAAAGAACCCTTCTTGGCACCTTTATGTTTACGAGTCCAGATTTCTGGTCCTGGCTACGGAAACTATGGAAACAAAACACCAGCCGTCCGAGCGTTCACACAAAACTGAATCCACAGAGACCAGCTCCATTCTATAGGTTAATTCCCCCCTCACACACTCATGGCCACCAATTCAGACGGGAAGTGATGAATAATTTGGGGGTACATGTAACCCACACTATTGATAAGGGAGTGAAGAAGGAAACAAACAGAGAGAGGGATGAAAAAATGGAAAGATGACCCGGAGATCATTAATAACTGACAGACCCACAGCTAGCACCGACTGCATTCACGCAAACACACTCTCCTTCTTGTTCTGTGCGTCCAATTGCTTTTCAGCAAGTGGAGGAAGAGTCAAGGCGGTAACATAGCAGCTTCGCCTCACTTTAGTATCCGGAAAGCGGATCAAAGGTTGATATTCTCACAAACAGCTTATTTATTGTAAGCATTTAATGTCTGGGCGCTTTGATGCAGACCCCCGGCCCGGGAGGGATCCCTCCTCTGGCCAGCAGTGGACGTATGTCAGACTGCAGCTGCTCTCCTCACACACTTCAGCGTTTGCTCGGCGTGTGGTTCTGAATCCTGAGTGAGTCTTGGCACCTAAATCTCAGAATCGAAGCGCAAACACAAATTAGCAGGATGTGGATGGAATGTAAAGTGGAAATCAGCGGAGGTTCGCCGGGATGCATACATTAACTCGTTCATTCATTCTATAGGGGTTTCTATATATGAGGGGTCTAGGTGGTATGAGAGATTTGCATGTAGCATTGCTCTGTTTGTGGGAGTCGTAGGGTTAAACCTGTTTAACTGCCATACAAATACTGTAATTAGTATCAGTCCACATTTAATGCATCTAGGTAGGCAAATGCTGCTCAGGAGATGGAAGCATGCGGCAATCCCACCAGTCAGGGAGTGGGAAGAGGAGATGGCTAGGGTGGCTGCTTTTGAAAAGATGTCTTATAAACAGTTTGGTGGATTGATTCTTCTAGTATGGGAAGAAATGGGGTAAATACGTAACCTTCCTGAATGATTCAGGCAGTTAACCAGTGGAGAGACGCACAGGGTATTTGTTTATATGTTATGTTTAAAAGAAGGCATGGACTGAATGAAAAGCTACTTTAGGTAAGGGTATTAATATATCTTTGTGGATATACAGTATATGTATGTGTATAGACATACGTGGATATGTATTTATTATATGTATATATTTGTTCCATTCTTTATTAATGTGAGAAGAATATGGATATTGATGCTTTTAGATGGCATATATCTGCATATTTTCTGATTATTAGAACACAGGGTCCATTGCAGAAGACAATTTGTGGAAGTAGGAATGCAAACGTCCATAATCAGAGCAGAATTGATTTTTTTTGTTTTAATTATTATTATTATTTTTTTTTACATTTTCTCTCCCTATGATGACATTTAGGGGTGGTGAGTGGGTGTTATAATTGTATTGTTTATTCTACACTGTTCAAAAATAAAGTATTAATCAGAAAAAAAAAACAAGATGTGGTAAAAGATTTTAAGAGTTAAAGCTTTGGTGACATCACTAGTTTCTAAGATAAGATAAGATCGGATAAGATGCCTTTATTGTCATTGCACAGTGTACAATGAAATTGAGCAGCAATCCAACAGCACTTTACACACAAAACAATTAAACATGAGGCTAAAATATATAAAGTGCAGAGTTAAGAAAAATGGTATATACATGTATATACTTGCCCAAAAAAATGTATCTTAAATATAAAGAAAAGGACTATAAAACTATATAACTATATATTCTAAATAGGCAATAGACAGCAGGTGAGGTAGCAGTTAGTTACTGCACATTCCTGGATAGCCTATAGAGTTGTATGATATTGCACATCTTAAGAATTATTGTACAGAAAGAATATAGATCGCACACTCGAGAACAAATAGTGCAGGGAATAATAAATGGCACAGAGGTGGAGTGGAACACTGGGACAGTGTACAGTGTCCTAATGAGGTCAGTGCCAGTAAAGAGCAGTAGTGGTGTTCAGTCGCTTCTACTGAGCACAGTGTTCTATAGAAAGTCCTTGTCAGTGTGTGTGTTTGGAAGTGTTGAGTTCCCGTACGGCTCTGGGGTAAAAACGGTTTTTGAGCCTGTTTGTCCAGGATGGGATAAACTGATGGGATAGACGGTAATAGCATTACCATTGGCGGTGTTCCGCAAAAACCTAGTGTATGGCAGAGTGATGTCACCTCGTATCTATAGCATGGATAGTGTTAAAGAAAATGTTATGGGAAAACGTGCTCTTCATTTTCCGTGGCCACTTCCAACCTGCTAGCTAGGTCTCGCTGTATCACTCAATGCTAGCAAGGGTGGAGACTACCAAGTATCTTTTCAAACTGCCGCTAAGCCATTGGACAGCTGATCCCAGATCTGCTTTAATGGTACCTTTCCGCTTTTGTCATGGTACTAAGGTATATCAATTAGCACATAATGCAAATACTATACAAAACGTTGCCCTTGTGTATGTTATGATGGATGTTATGGGTGCATAAATAGTTCCTGCACAAACAGGACTGGGCTATCATCCAGCCAGGCTGCTCTGGGCTGATCTGTAGTGGCAGGTGTGGCTCAGAGCCTAGAGCAAGGCTTAAATGCCTACAGGCTGTTTATAGAGATGAAAATTTACAAGCTATTTTTTGCTAATTATGTAATAATCTGCAGTATCTAGGTAGGTACAGCCAAGTGAGCTGTCCCATTAGTTAGGGCTTCAGGAGCTGAACTGAAGGCCTAACATGTCAGACTACCCCCTCACATAATTAGGAACTGATAATTGAATCAACCAATTCAAGTGATTTTCAATGGGTGAGAAAACGTTACTCTAAACCTTCTGGAAGTTCTAGTTTCTGACTGCAGGTATGAATGGCCTGACCAGCACATTTCAGTCAGCTGTTAGAAATGGAAAACAGTGGCAGCTTAATGCAGTATGTAATGACGGAGTCGCTGTAACACAAGCTACAAGGTAAAATGTATGTTAATGTCTGTTATAAGTTTCAGGTAAAGCATAGAATGTCTTTTACAAGCTCAGTGTGTCCTATTTTAACCTAGACTGGCCATAAAAAGTTAATGTGAATCACTGTTAGCTTGGCGCTAACATACTACTAGAATCCCTTAGGAGTGCTAGCAGAAATTAGCATTGTCGTAGAGGTGTTCTTTCCTCATTTTTGAGTTTTGAATTATTGCCCAAATTGAAGATGCAAATTTCAATGATTTTGGCCTGCACTGACTGGCTTGTTGTGGGGGCGCTGACCTGTCCACTGTCCATGATGAAAGAAGGATGAAACCTGTTCTCCATCGGCTCTGAACCGTCCCCGTGGGCCCATTATAAGTGCATGGGTTTTTGCTGAGAGTAGAGGCGGTGGCATCACTGCAACAGGGCACTCAACACACACACACACACACACACACACACACACACACACACACACACACACACACACACACACTCAGGTCCTTCGAGGCCCAGCTTCCTCCATATGAAACATTTACAGGCATTGGTGGAGCAAGAGTGCCGTCGCACACGTGTGCACTCATGGATGTAACCGGCTGTGCACGTGCCCTCGCACGCGAGCGAAAAACGTGAGCGAGTTACACATGAGAGGTTTATGTGTTTGGTCTTGTCTTCTGATAATGAAATATGAACAACAGTGGCAGACAAGCAAGCTGTCAACATTGCACGATTCATAGGGAACAAACAGCAACAGTTGCACAGCCACTAATTGTATCTAGGCTGCTAGTTATTCAAGGACTAGTCGACTAGCCAACGTTTACCAAAGCTAAAGAAAGATGTTCCAAAACTGCTGTTTCAAGTGATACTAGTCGTCTCTGTGGTAGAGAAACTAGCCCACTCAGAATAGTCTACAGCAGTGATGGAACCAGACATCTGACACAGTCAGTGCCTCTAATAGGTACACAGAAATTGTATTACGAAAAAGTGTATTTCATGAAGTGGTTATGAATGGTGTGGTTGTTGGTGCCAGACGGGCTGGTCTGAGTATTTCAGAAACTGCTGATCTACTGGGATTTTCACACACAACTGTCTCTAGGGTTTACAGAGAATAGTCCGAAAAAGAGAAAATATCCTGTGAGCAGCAGTAACTCAAATAACCAACTAAAATCTCTGAGGAATGTTTTGAACACCTTGTTGAAAGTATGCCACAAAGAATTAATGCAGTTCTGAAGGCAAAAGGGGGACCAACCTTTTGCTAGCTAAACCTAATACAGTACCTAATAAAGTACCTAGTATTAGTATTAGTATTACTAAGTACCTAGTATTAGTAAACTAATAAAGTGGCCGGTGAGTGTATCTTTCATCGTTAATGGTACTTTCGCAGATATACAAATTACCCACTAATACATGGCTATACTGAGACAGATGCTGACTTTTCAACTTTACACTGGTAACAATCTGCATGGCCTTTTTCTTCTTTAGCCTTTGGAATGTCTAGTATTTCCATTAATCAGAATTAGTATCAGATTTATTGGCCAGGTATGTTAACAGCCTAAAAGACCACAATGTACATTTCCACTGAGCATCAGTCCAGCTTCACTTTCAGAGAAGGCCAGCAAAGTTCAATGTTTCTGGGCCTTGTTGATATATGGCTTCTGCTGTGCACAGTACACCCTTAACGTGCATTTATGAATGCAGCGACAGACAGTGTTTACTGAAAATGGTTTGTCAAAGCTTTCCCAAGCACATGAATATACTGAACATATTCACAGAATATACTGTCTCTCACAATGTAACTCACAATGACAAGGTAACTGTAAATTAATGGTGTAAAATTGTATCATGACACATCAATCTGGAGGTGCAAAATCTGGTGGTGCAAAATAACCCATTTTAATATTTTAAAACAATTCAAAAAATATCTTTAAAATTTAGAAATCCACCAAACTTTCATTTTTAGAGATTTGTTGAGATGCAACATTTCTTTTTAATAAATCTGCAAAGTCCGTAAAGCTATTCCACTACTGTCTAAATAGTATTCAGTGTATTTTTACCAAAATAACTGAATTGTGATGTAATTTGAGATTTCATGATGCACTGATTTGGTTGCCTAAAGGGCTTTACACACCTGCTGCAAACGTTCTCCAGTAACACAAGCATGGTACACTGGTGCACACAGTGGCTGGCAGCAATGAATAGATGTTCTCTCCTACCGGACCTGCCACCCTCCTCAGCTGTGTCTATGGAGCTGATGTCCACCCACACACAGATGCACACTGTCCTCGCTTACTACAACAGACTTATTAATAAACATGTAACATCGAGCTGCGCTGCTATTTTCAGAACTGTGTTTGTGAAAAATCCACAGAAGAGCCGTTTTTGATATATGTGCTGCGTGCACTTTGTATATCTTCACATATTTTTACTTAATTCATAAAATTAGTCTTGGTTGTATTCCTGCTCACCTAAATGCAGCGGTGGATGAAGTATACAAATCATGTACTTGAGTTCAAGTAGAGACACCCAAGGTAAACCCAAGGTATTACTCCAGTAAAAGTAGACGTTCCTCCCTTGAGTAAAAGTACTAAAGTATTTACCTTCAAATGTACTTAAGTATAAAGTAAAAGTACTAAAAGAGTAATTCTGGCTCTGATGTCCTGTTATCATTTTTATAACCAGACTGGCTTCATGAACTCATTTCAGGTGAAAGTCCTCCAGCGTCTCTCTTGGTAAACCAGTCTTTTAATAGAACGTCATTAATTAGTGACGCTGACGTCTATTAAAATGATCAGAAGCACAAAACACTGAAGGTAAACAGTTTCCATCAGGGAGAACCGAGTGGCTCTGAAATCACTTTTTACACACAAGCAAAGTTTCAGTTTCAGATTTATTTACAACTTAGTTCCAAGTTTAAGTTGAATAAAAACTGGCTTTAAACTCAGGATCACAGATGAGCTCCTTTACTATGTTGATCTGTAGGCGTCTGTTCATAAACATAAACCAGCCCAAACTCATTTACTATAAAATGAAATGGTGTTTGTAGAAATTCAGAAAAAAGCCGCATCAGTCTCGACTGCATATGTGGACATATTTCTATATTGTGCTCTATTTACACAAAGTTAGGTTAGTTCATCATTTATGTTGAACAGACTCTCCCAAAGTTTTACGCTGCTGCGCTGACGTTGAACCGCGTGCTGCACTGGGTCGGTATGACCAACAGGTCAAAACCAGCTCTAAACAAAGTGACCGCTGGGCCCTGATTGGTGCTCTGGCTTTGCGCTTCTTTCGTTTTGACATGTTACGTTTTTATACACACAGAAACCAAAAGGAACGACAGATTTCTCAAAATGTAGGAGGAAAAAGTCGGATATTAGACTCTGAAATGTAGTGGAGTGAAAGGAAAAAGTCGCCCAGAATGGAAAAACCTCAGGACAGATACATGGAAAAAGTACTTAAGTACAGAAAGACATTACATTTACTCAGTTACTGTCCACCACTGCCTAAATGAGTATGACTAAAGTTCTGGAGCCTATCCCAGGAAACACCCTGAACAGATCACCAGGACGATTTAACATCTCCACTTGGCATGACTCCATGATCTGTTAGAGGAAACTGACACATACACAGGGAGAAAACACAAATGCAGGGACCTTTATGCAGAAAGGTTCCCAGTTGCCTGGCCGGGGAATAGAACCCAGGCCCATTTCTTGTTTTTCATGTTGTGGTTTATCATGTGTAATATGTGTTACAACTTCTTTGTGTGTTCTTTTGTAGTAACTAGTGTACTGGTGATTGTTTTTTGGTGACCTTCCCTTTTTATTATATACCCCCCCCATTTGTCCAATCGTCTCCAAATTATAGATGTTTGTCTTAAATCTCTCTCTTTGCCTTTTTGTTAGGTATGTAAGACTGCTAGGTGAGACTGTTGTCTGCGTTGCTATGACCAGTGGTCTGCGAGCTTAAAGGTTTAGCAGATACACATTAACTCCAGCATTTAAGACTGTTTATGGTTAAAACTGTGTTGAACAACCAGCAGAGCTTTGTTTTATTGCAAAGGAGGATTATTTTATTTTTATCTACAAATTCCACTGTGGAGCTACAACAGGGCATCTTGCTGACTCCTGGCATATGACTAGCTAGACATTCATCCGCACTGCAGTGATACTAATGCTTGGGGAAAGATTGTCGCTGGGCCTGAGAGCACATGAGGGATAGGAGTCACGTTGGGATGATAGTGCTGCCTCATTCAGAGTTGATTTTGAAACAGCGTGACACCTGAGTGAATTCCTGAAAGGCCAAGAGGAGTCATACGTCCTTCTATTCTGAGCTTATTCTCTCTCTCTCTCTCTCTCTCTTGCTGTCTCACTCTCTCTCTCATGTGCTCTCATGCTCTCTCCATCTCTTTCTTCACCTGAGGGAGTGCAGAGCATTGTTTTGGTGCTCTTCACCCCAACTTCACAGTCAGTCACTGATTTAAGCCTCATTTAAGCTTGATTTAAGGCAGAATGGCCTCTCTCAATCCAATCAGCCTGCGCGATTGTGCCACGCTTCAGACGTGGTGGGAGTAAAGCTGCACTCTCAGAGGCTTTCCACATAGATTTATTTGTCTAAATCCTGCAAGACTGTCACAGTGAGACGGCGTGAGGAATTGACTGCCTTGCGAATAGAATTTTGTGGGAGTTTAGCGGGCCACAACTCTCTAATAAGACTTGTATGTTTTCCTGTTCTTATTTTCCCTTATTTCTGTCCACAGTTGTGTGTTTTTATACCTAAAACGACCAGAATAATCTTTTAACACACCTTTCTTTGTCCTGTTTAATTAAGCATTACAATTGCTATTGTGCTGGCATTTGTAAACAATCTCTATTCGGATTGACTCCGCTGAACAATGCCACATATCAAGGGTCGAAATTAAGAAACAGTGTTTTTTTTTTTAATATTTGCCTATTTTGAATGTGATGCCAGCAACATGTTTTAAAAAAGCTGGGTCAGGAGCATGTTTACTCCTGTGTTTCATCACCGCTTCCTTTAACAACACTCTGTAACAAATGAGCCTCGGGCCCAGAGAAAGCGGCAGTGTTTCTGGTTCCTGTTTATATATGGTTTCTTCTTTGGGTCGTAGGGTATTAACGTGTATTTGTGGATGCAGTGATGAACTGTGTTCACAGACAGTGGTTTTCGGAAGTGTTTCTGCAGCGATTTTTAGCGCTGAGGGCCTAAAGATCAAGGCCAGCAAATACTGGTTTTTGGCCTTGTCCCTTGCATACAGAGACTTCTCCAGATTCTCTGAGTCTTTTAATGATATTACGTACCGTAGATGATGAAAAGCAGTTCTTTGTTATTTTATGTTGAGAAACGTCATTCGTGAATTGTTGCACTATTTGATGGTGCAGTTTTTCACAGAGTGGTGAACCCCTCCTCATCGGAACGTGTTGTTGCCATCAAATTCAAAATGCGCAGATATTTTTCAAAAAACAATAAAATGTCTTGGTTTCAGCATTTGATGTTGGATTTTTCAACATGCTGCTTTTGTACTATTTTTACTGAAATCTAGTCTTTAAATGATTTGCGCATCATTGCATTTCGTTTTTCTTTACATTTTGCACAGCGTCCCCACTTTTTTGTAAATGGGATTGTAGATGTGACATGTTCTATCCTTACATTACACAACTTTACCAGCCTTTTGTTGCCCCGTCCCAACTTTTTTTGGAAAATGTTGTTGGCATCAAATTCAAAATGGGCATATATTTAAAAAAACAAACAAACACGTTTTTCAGTTTCCACATTTATATGTTGTCTTTGAACTATTTTCAATGAAACCTATGGTTTAAAATCCAAACGTCTCAATACTGAATAATATTTCCGCTCGCCGGAACTCTTTTGCTGCAAAAAAGCCAGGAAATTTGGGTTTTTCCATGAATATGGACTCAGTTTCTTGCCGCAGGCCTGGAAGCCTCACGCCTCAAGAGGGTCCCTATCATGAATATCAAACTAGCTCCGGAAAACAAAGCTGTTCGCTGCCCGTCTTTGCATTCGTGTGTTATTGTTTGTCCTGGGCTGGGGTGATACGGCTGATTGACGGCTCGTAGATCAGAGGGGTTATATAAGAGGCTGTGAGGAAAAAGCCAAACAAGCTCACTGCTCCGGGTGTTCTGAGAGCACACAGCCGAAAGGGGGAACAGAGGGAGAGAGATACAGAGAAACCGAGAAGGAGAGTGAGGGAATCAGAGAACTTGTCGGAGGGAGGACAGGACAGCGGAGAGGACAGAGAGGTAATTAAAGCATAGAAAGGGAGAGAGATAGAGTTAGAGAAAGAGTCAGAAAGAGTCAGGGAAAGGTAGAGGGAGTGTGGGAGGGCAAAAAAAGAGAAGATTGGCAGAGAGAGATTGGTAGGGTAGGTGGAGGGAGTTAATGGAGGTATTGGGAGGGGTGGGGGGAGCGGAGAGATAAACAGAGGGAAGGACAGAGAGATTAGCTCTTACAGTGGGAGCAGAATGCAGCCTGTATGAGAGGTGGATGGTTTGGAAGATGAGCAGAGCAGCAGGTGTTGGAGCTGATTGAGGGATCTCTTCTCTCTCCTCCTCCTCCGCTGCCGAGCACTGTGTATCCAGGGTGGTCTCAACTAAAAATAGACCCCATCAGTGTCTCACTGTCTGTGTGTCTATGAGAGCGCCTCAGGAACGCCAAGAGCAGCTCCCAATCAGCACAGAACACGTTTTAACCAACCTCACGACTGCAGTCACCTTATGGTGACTATGCATACCAGGCCAGTAAATAGCAGTTAAAGCTCTGCAAGACTGGAAACAATGTCGTATAGGTTAATGAAATCCTGTGATGACACACCCCCTGTTGTTCTGCATATGGGCAAGAGACAGCTGTTTAATGAAGAGAGGATGGCGCTTCAGTCAAGTTCAAGCAGCCTAATCTGCTGACCTGTGGATTGAACACAAAAATTGGTGTCTTGTCAAGTAAAATTATGTTAATTATAGTCAATAGAGCTAATATATAGGTAAGATTATTTTACCTCATCTAGACTTTTATTAAGTAAATCTCATTATATTGGCAGATAATTATGCTTGAATCCAGCAAAGTTCTCTGCCACTATAGTGCAGTGGTGGACAGGTACAAAGTAAATGTAATTAGTTACTGTACTTAAGTATTTTTTCATGTATCTGTACTGAAGTTTTTCCATTCTGGGCGACTTTTTCCTTTCACTCCACTACATTTCAGAGTCTAATATCCGACTTTTTCCTCCTACATTTTGAGAAATCTGTGGTTCCTTTTGGTTTCTGTGTATAAAAACGTAACATGTCAAAACGAAAGAAGCGAGCTGGTTTTGACCTGTTGGTCATACCGACCCAGTGCAGCACGCGGTTCAACGTCAGCGCAGCAACGTAAAACTTTGGGAGAGTCTGTTCAACATAAATGATGAACTAACCTAACTTTGTGTAAATAGAGCTCAATATAGAAATATGTCCACATATGCAGTCGAGACTGACGCGGCTTTTTTCTGAATTTCTACAAACACCATTTCATTTTATAGTAAATTAGTTTGGGCTGGTTTATTTTCACCTGAAATGAGGACATCAGAGCCATAATTACTCTTTTAGTACTTTTACTTTATACTTAAGTACATTTGAAGGTAAATACTTTAGTACTTTTACTCAAGTGGAGGTATACAGGGAAGAACCTTGGGTGTCTCTACTTTAACTCAAGTACATGGTTTGTGTACTTCATCCACCACCGTTGGTGCATTCAACTTGCTGGATCCACGAACTTGCATTGTTTTTTACGTCCATGCATTGAACCTCCAAAGAAGGAAAAACAAGTCGTGCACAGTTGAACACCTATATCAACAATGGGTGCACCTTAAAGTTACCAAATTCACTAATTTCACTAATTCACTTTTGGACATGTAGTGTACATTACGGTGATGGTTCAGACTACATACTGACATACTGGCATCAATTAAAATGAGCTAAGGTAACTAAAACAGTGTTAGCAGCCAATATAAAACATGATTTTGTTCATCTGTGCTGATGTTTCCTGCTTTTGGTGTAGAGAACTAGTAGTCATGTTAGGCTGTTTGACAGTCATTTGGTTTAGAAAACATTTAAGATTAACACAATTCATAGGCATAATGACAGCTGAAACTGAGCTCTTCAGTAGTGCATTTAGTGCAAGTAGTACTTTTGCAAAAAGATTGCCTGGCCTTTAGACTTAAGGAACTACCTAAAGCTTTCCATCCATCCATCCATCCATCCATCCATTTTCCAAGCCGCTTCTCCGTCAGGGTCGCGGGGGGGTGCTGGAGCCTATCCCAGCAGTCTTCGGGCGAAAGGCACGATACACCCTGGACAGGTCGCCAGTCCATCACAGGGCAGACACACAGACACAGACAGCCACTCACACACTCACACCTAGGGGGAAATTTAGCATGTCCAATCGGCCTGACTGCATGTCTTTGGACTGTGGGAGGAAACCGGAGAACCCGGAGGAAACCCACGCAGACACGGGGAGAACATGCAAACTCCACACAGAGAGGACCCTGGTCACCCGGCCGGGGAATCGAACCCAGGCCCTCCTCGCTGTCTAAAGCTTTCCATAAATTAAAATTAAGATTTAGTTGTGATTGTTTGTGTTTCAGCCTAGGAAACCTATGCTGGTTTAAACTGGTTTATGTTGGTTTAGGCTGGATTAGCTGGTCACTTATCATGGCCATGCTGGCTGACCAGCATGCTAGCTACCAAAACACAGCATATACTGGTTTTGCTGGTGAGTTTTATCTAATAGGGATAGAAGTAAACTAGCTAAACTAACAAACTGGGTGAACCAACAAACTAGCTAAACAAACTAGCTAGAGCTAAACAAATAAACTATTTTAATCAAACTAGTTAACAAAGAGCTAAACAAACAAACTAGCTAATCAAACTAGTTAACAAACAGCTAAACAAACAAACTAGCTAATCAAACTAGTTAACAAACAGCTAAACAAACAAACTAGCTAATCAAACCAGTTAACAAACAGCTAAACAAACAAACTAGCTAATCAAACTAGTTAACAAACAGCTAAACAAACAAACTAGCTAATCAAACTAGTTAACAAACAGCTAAACAAACAAACTAGCTAATCAAACTAGTTAACAAAGAGCTAAACAAAAACAACTAGCTAAACAAACTAGTTAACAAACTGCTAAACAAACTAGCTAAACAAACTAGTTAACAAACTGCTAAACAAACTAGATAATAAAACTAGTTAGCAAACTGCTAAACAAACTAGCTAAACAAACTAGTTAACAAACAACTAAACAAACAAACTAGCTAATCAAACAAACTAGCTAAACAAACTACTTAACAAACAGCTAAACAAACAAACTACCTAAACAAACTAGTTAACAAACAGCTAAACAAACAAACTAGCTAATCAAACTAGTTATCAAACAGCTAAACAAACAAACTAGCTAATCAAACTAGTTAACAAACTGCTAAACAAATTAGCTAATCAAACTAGTTAACAAAGAGCTAAACAAAAAACAAACTAATTAAAGTAGTCAACAAAGAGCTAAACAAACAAACTACCTAAACAAACTAGTTAACAAATTGCTAAACAACTAGTTAATCAAACTAGTCAACAAACAGCTAAACAAACAAACTAGCTAATCAAACTAGTTATCAAACAGCTAAACAAACAAACTAGCTAAACAAACTATTTAACATGCTGCTAAACAAACTAGCTAATAAAACTAGTTAACAAACAACTAAACAAACTAGCTAATCAAACACACTAGCTAATCAAACTAGTCAACAAAGAGCTAAACAAACAAACTAGCTAAACAAACTATTTAACAAACTGCGAAACAAACTAGCTAATAAAACTAGTTAACAAACAACTAAACAAACTAGCTAATCAAACACACTAGCTAAACAAACTAGCTAAACAAACTAGTTAACAAACTGCTAAACAAACAAACTAGCTAAACAAACTAGTTAACAAACTGCTAAACAAACTAGCTAGAGCTAAACAAACAAACTAGCTAATCAAACTAGTTAACAGACAGCTAAACAAACAGACTAGCTAAACAAACTAGTTAACAAACAGCTAAACAAACAGACTAGCTAAACAAACTAGTTAACAAACAGCTAAACAAACAAACTAGCTAAACAAACTAGTTAACAAACTGCTAAACAAACAAACTAGCTAAACAAACTAGTTAATCAAATGAATTATTTTTAACTAACACCCACTAAACCAGCTAACTAGCTTAAAATAACAACAGCATGAACTTAGCATGGCTGGTCAATAGCAAAACCAGCATATCGCTGCTGTCGGAAGAAAACCTCTTTTTATGTTTTTGACATGATTTGAAAATGCGTGTTGACAATTACATTGTCTGTAAATTTCATGATGAATGGACCAAAAGAAACGACCCAAAATTATTTGGGAAAACGTCTGGTTCCATTGACTTACGTTAAAAGTAAAGTAAGTTTTTTCCTTCTCCAGTAAAATGGCCAAACTAAAGTCTAGCTAAACCTGCTAACAAAGCTAAACAAACTAAATTAGAGACAAAACAGCTGAAGTTGTTTGTAAGTGGCTGAATTGGGACACAGCGAGTGACGCTATGTGAGCTTTTCCTGGATCTGGCTCTTTCCTTCCAGTCACTGAGCTTCAGTGGGTTTGATAAGGGCACTGTGTGTGTTTAATGATGTTTTAATGTAACAGACACCCTCTGATGTAGAGATCTCCTCTCGTTTCTCCGGGACACACACACACACACACACACACACACACACACTGACAACACACACACACCCCCACACACACACACACTGACAACACACACACACACACACACACACACTGACAACACACACACACACACACACTGACAACATACACACACCCACACGCCCACACACACACACACACACACACACACATGCACACCCACACACACACACACACACACACACACACACACTGACAACACACACACACGTACACACACACACACACACACACACACACAGATACACACACACACACTCACACACATACGCATAAAAACACACACACACACACAGATATGCACAAAAACACGCGCACACACACACACACATACACACACTCACACATCCTATCTCCTCATTCATTATGCTGCTTCTCCTCACATTTAATCTGTCAGCGCTCGATACTTACAGGCCACACTAGTGGAGATTACAGAGCACATAGACGTCTGTGTGTGTGTGTGAGTGTGTGTGTGTGTGCATTCGTTTATGATAAAGATATGAAATATTTTTTAAGGGTTTTTTTGCTGTGTAATCCAACACATTATATTTGAAATGTAATAATGACTGTGAAGTGAAAAGGGCTGCTTTGGAATCAGCATGCACATTAGGTGAGAGGCACATTTTAGCTTTTGGCAGATGATCTCAATCATTATGCAGTAGTGGGTGAAGGTAATGTTAGGAGTCTTGCCCAAGGACTCTTATCAGTACAATGTCTGACTTTTATAGACCTCTAAAGTCAGGTCATCATTCTTCAGTCAGCATTGTGCCCATGATGTTGTCTAACCTAATTTTCCCTCTGAAAGAAATGCATGGCAATGGGCTGGATGACTCCAGGCGTTTTGGAGTTTACTCTGATTCCGATTCCAAGCTGCAAGAGTTGATAGATTCAATTCCACATGATAATCTCCATTCCAAAAACCAAGACATGTAAGGACACGTAGAATGAATAAAGATGACAATATTAACTATATTTGACCCCCCGCTAAGGGGGGCTGGATACTGTACCTGATTCTCCTCCAACTTTAACCACTAATATAGCAGAGGAAATGGTGGAAGTGCACAATTTGATTAAAAATCTTGTACAGAATGATTTAACCTCTTATTGTCCAGGGTATATTTTGGTTTGTCCATCTGAATTTACGTGACCAAATCATATGGCAAATTATTCAGTAACTGCATGAAATAAATGTAAATTTTTATTTTATTTTTAAATTTATTTTTGTAAAAATTAACAGAACGTGTGTTTTATGATCACACATATCACTGTATGCTTAGAATTTAATGCTGCAAGCCAAAAATCTCCGACGCTCTTTGTGTTATTTTATTAAAGTGATGTTTCCAGAGCAGATCGCTGAAGAGACGCCGTCTGTTTATAGTTTAGAGCCCAGATTTGGGGAAAAACGGGTCGACTTTCAGTACAAAAACAAACTGAGTTCAGCTTCTTTTATTATAAGGGTTTAAAATGACATCACCGTCTATTAGACTGGAGAGAAGAGCTACAGCCTCACACGACGCCCAGCTTCTGAATGGAGCTTATGGAATATGAACGTTATGAAGAACATGATGAAGTGCATTTTGGAACCACCAGTGCTCTCACGGAGTTGAAGAGGTTAGCTTTGCAACGGTCCCTCAGTATTTAGAATGTTTTTTTAATACTTAGAAGCTGGAAATGGTCTGATCCTGCATGGTGATATGGTGTGTGTGTGTGGGTGTGTGTGTGTGTGTGTGTGTGTGTGTGTGTGATGTTTTGTACCTGATGTATCTGAGTATAAGGTCTGTTAATGGAGGCAGCCAGTCTCGTCTAACCTGCAGATTTTCCTCTGGGCCTGTGAGCCACTCGGCTATTAATTATACACCACTGAGTCCTTTTAAACACATCTACATGAAATAAGCGTGCGCTCTGACTGGGATGTGTGGATAGGCATATGTGTGTGTGTGTGTGTGTGTGTGTGTGTGTGTGTGTGTGTGTGTGTGTGTGGAATGAAAGGTCATGTTCAGGCTTTTTCATATATGACTCCAGCATGTAGCATATACACAATATGGCCAAAAGTATGTGGACACTTCACCATCACACCTACACACTGCAAGAAATGGTCTTTTGTCAAGTGAAATGATCTTAAATCTTGTTGCTACATCTAATGTTTCACATTTTGAGATGGTTGTAAGTGCCTTAGAGCAAGGCACCTAACACCCAATTGCTCCCCAGGCACCATGGATAGGGCTGCCCACTGCTCCGGGCAAGGGTGCTCACTGCCCCCTAGTGTGTGGGTGTTTCACTGCACGGATGGGTTATATGCAGAGGTCTAATTTCACACTGTGCAAACACAGTGACCAATGGTTCGATTAAATTCAAACTTATTGTAACTTTTTTTTTAACTTGTTTTAGGTCATTTTATCAAGTGAAATGATCTCACTATAGTGGCAGATCATTTTTCTGGTTCCAAGCATTATCATTATCTGCTATTATAGTGAGATCATTTTACTTAATAAAATGACTTAAAACAAGTAACAATGTCTAGAAATAAGGAAAGTTATGCTTAAGACATTTGAGAACAATTCAATTTTTTGCCTAGATTTAAGATAATTTTACTTGGCAAGATACAATTTGATGCAGTGCATAAGCTTGTTGCACGTCCCGTTCCACTGGCCCAACTTTGCAGCCAAACTACAAAAAATGTATCTTGTCAAATGAAATGATCTTAGCTATAGTATATCTGATATTTCTCCACTTGAGATTGTTTTAAGCATAATCTGAGATTATTTGCCTTATTTCTAGTCTTTGCTTACTTGTTTTAGGTTATTTTAGTAAGTAAAACTATGTCACTGTATTGGAAAATAGTTGTGCTTATTGTAAGAAATGAACTTGAAACCAGAAAACATATCTGCCAGTATAGTGAGAGTTGAGTTTTACTTACTAATATATCTTAAAATAAGCGCACAACCTATAATGACCCAAAACAACCTATAATAAATGATGTGAAATGGGAAATATTAGACACATCAACTAGAATTAGATCAGTTTGCTTGACAAGAAGCCAGATTTTGCAGTGAATACCAGCCTCCACTCTTTCTGAGAAGGCTTTGCACAAGATTTGGGAGCGTGTCTGTGGGAATTTGCGGTCATTCCAAAATACCAGAGCTAAAGAGCTGGTTCCTGATGTTCCAGTTCATGTTCAGTGGGAGTTGAGGTCAGGGCTCTGTGCAGACCACTGGAGTTCCTCCAGACCAAACATCATTAAGCCATGGCTTTGAAGGCCCCAAAAATGGCTCAGTCATGGTGGAACAGTAAAGGCTCTTCTCCAAACTGTTCCCACAAAATTTGAAGCATAGAATTGTCTAAAATGTATTTGCATGCTGTAGCAGTGACATCACCCTGTGAGGAAGTGAGGATTGATGAGGTTTAGATTAGATTAAGTGGCCCTTATTTAGTCGCACAACGGGGAAATTTTAAGCCATCCATGCAGTGAACCACCACATACACACCGGTGAACACACACACTAGGGGGCAGTGAGCACACTTGCCCGGAGCGGTGGGCAGCCCTATGCACGGCGCCTGGGGAGCAGTTGGGGGTTTGGCGTCTTGCTCAAAGGCTCTTCAGTCATGTGCTGTTGGTTGAGGGGATCAAACCAGCGATCTTCTGGTCCCAAGGCTGGTTCCCTAACCTCCAGCCCATGACTGCCCCAATAAGTGGAAAACTCACACAATGCATCATTAGTACGTTTAAGAAGTGCTGACAGCTTTAACTGCTATCGCTATAATGACTTTTATTAACATTTCACACATACTGAAAACAAAGGAAACCGAAATACCATGCAGGAAAATGAACGGCACTCAACCTGCTTCACATGTTTACACCACTGCATCTCCATTGTCTCTCACAGAAAGGATCTTTTGATGAGATATTTTTATCTTCCACATGGGGTCATTATGTAATGCCCTCTCTCTCTCTCTCTCTCTCTCTCTTTTCCTTTTCCTTTCCCCCCTCACTCACACGCAGAAATAGTTATGCAAATTTTCCTCCTGCCAAGTCGCTTCACATGATCTTCCCCAAACCCCGCACCGCACCCATCACTTCCACTGTCAGCCTTTTCTTATGTTCCACCACTCCGCCCTCTCTGTCTCTCTCTCTCTCTCCCTCTCTCTCTCTCTCTCTTTCTTTCTCTTTCTTTTCATCTTTCTCTGTCTTCTTTTGCCCTTTTTTCTTCTCTTCGACATTAATTATGCTAATTGTCACCCATTTTCCCCTAAAGGGTAATATATTTATCTTCATTCTTTCTTTCTTCCTATTTATGCTTCGGAGGGGTGGGCACACGTGGTCTGACCGTTTACACTTCAGTCCTCGTCCCTCATGGAAAACAAACTGTGCTCTTCTGCTCCTCTCTTTCATCTCATCCCTCGTTACCGCGGGGCTCTATTCCACATTCCCTCCACATCCTCCGA
The DNA here is from genome assembly GCF_015220715.1 of Pygocentrus nattereri. Taxonomy (NCBI): domain Eukaryota; kingdom Metazoa; phylum Chordata; class Actinopteri; order Characiformes; family Serrasalmidae; genus Pygocentrus; species Pygocentrus nattereri. Next base: position 6,081,249 of record NC_051239.1, read on the forward strand.
GCCTCCTGAAGGATGAGGCTGGAGTTCAATTGTGTGTGTGTGTGTGTGTGTGTTTGATCTGATCACATGTCCTCTGTATAGACATGTACAAAAGCGCTAGATGTTCAGATTTTGCTGCAGAGCTGATGACCTACAGGTCATTCAGACACTATTTGGTCAGCAGAGATGAGAGAGGAGGATAAGCTATACTGATTATCTCTTCACAGCAGCTATGAAACGCGTTTTCCACCTGTTTTGGGGTCCCTCAGTTGAACCAAGCAAAGGAGAGCTCCACCGATTTTGCATAATTACTCATCATTCAGTGGTTTAGATGTAAATGAAATCGTTCAGAGAGGTTTGGTGTGAAATATGTCTTTCTAGAGAGCTGTTCACCATTGTAGTCCTAGATACCAGACGTCTAAAATATTTAATGGCTGTGAATTAAAAGCTGTGTCCTGTTACACTATTACATCAAATGTGTTGCCTGATACCTGCGACACTGTGATAGTTTTATTATAAAGTTTTCACATAAAACGTATTTTTAATATAAACTATTACTCCAGAATTGCTTTCCTAAGCTTCCTACTTGCGACTCTGCTCACCAGTTTATGAGGAGGGTTAGTGTGGTAGAGCATTTTTTTATTATTTTGTTGTATTTTTTTATTTATTATTTTATTATTTTATCTGTGGTGGCAAATACAGGGTGATTCAAAAAGATTCATCCGATTTCACCTGTAAATCATTCCAGATCAGTGCAGTGAACTGTAAACGGGTTAAATGAGCGTAAAGTTTATTATGTAATACAAGGTCTCAGTCTGAACCTCCTCCAGCTGTACGGACATCATCAACACCACAGTCAAACTCATCCCATACCGGATTGAGTGTGTCGGGTGACGCTGCACTCACGGCTCTTTCAGTGGGATTTCGGAGATCGTCCAGTGCTGTGGAACCAACGACGGATGCTCTGATATATTGGAGCTTAACTGACCATGAAAATGATTCACTCTTACTGAAGTGGAGACCGCAGAACGCTTTCTGCTCAGGGGTCTCATCTCCTCTCAGACTGAAGGGAGCCGTCTTCCAGTGACGGTCAGAAACTCTATGACCTCCTCTTACAATTGGATTGTGATTGGTTCCTAAATGCCTCACGGTTTAAAAATATGGTGCTTTGAAGTCGGATGAATCTTTTTAAATCACCGTGTACAACAGAGGGAGCAGCAGGTTTCTTTAGCTGCCGCATTTGAAGAAATCCGCTTTGCATTTTTTCGTTTGTCTTGAGTCTTTTTTTTGTCGTTTTTTTAGTTCAGTTTCCAGAGCTGTTCGATTTTAACGTTTGTGTGTAGCTTCAAAACAATTAGCCACAACTCCAGGAAAAACGTCAGGAAAAACTCACCGTACTGTATTTTCGCCATTTAGTTTTGCATTCGGGTTCAGCGCAACCAAGGCCTATCGCAGCTCCTCTGATGAATAAGGTTACTGTCACGATTGGCTCCTCCCACTCCATGTGCTTTTTTGTTTTGATCTTCCATGTGTTTGTTTTGATCCAGCCCCCTTGTTTAGTGACTCCACCCCTGATTGTCTCCACCTGTGTTTCCACCTGTCCCTCATTTACCCCTTGTTTGCCCCTTGTGTTTGCTGGTCTTTGTAACGTGGAGCGAGGTAGCGGACGCAAGTGCAGAGGTAAGCGACTTTTATTGAGGGCAAATCCAGAATCAGTGTCATAACGGTCGAGGGTCAAAGAGCCAACACGAACAGATTGAGGGTAAGACATGATAAACAGCAGTAAACAACACCAACAAGACAAGAACACAACGACCAGCGAAAACAAAGGGCAAACACAGGGCTTAAATACACAGGGGCAATGAGCGACAGGTGAAAACAATCAGGGGCGGAGTCACAAAACCAAAACACGAACACATGGACAGGACTGGGAGGGGCTAATCGTGACTGTCTTTGTCTGAACTGTTATCTGCTGTGTTGTTTGTACTGGTTTATGTACTGTTTGTTCTGGTTTGTCTGTCATGTCTGTCCCCCGATCAATCCTTGTTGGCTCTATGACCCTGGACTGTCTCGACCCTGATTTTGGATTTGCCCATAATAAATCTCACTTATCTCAGCATGTGCGTCCGCCTCCTCGCTCCCAACCGTTACAGTTACACACATAAGCTCTGAGTTTTGCTGACAGAGTGCCATGCGACACCACCAACCCAAACAAGCCAAAACGCCTGCAAGGCAGAAAGGTCCATGCAGGGTGTTGTAAGGA